>NW_015150899.1:260677-272385 GCF_000732505.1 Cyprinodon variegatus | reverse complement strand
GTTATAAAATACACTCTTGTCATTAGTACAGACAGTTCAACATATCTTAGCGTAGGATTGTTATCTAAGCGGCATATTTGTGGAGTTATGAGCTGTCAGGGGAGCATGGCTGGATCATAAACACGCGGATGTGTTGAAGGTGAGAAAATCCCTGCGCTCAGCAACAAGGGAAGCAGGACAGGAGCGTGGGAAAGAAAGACGAAAGATGGTGGAAATAATGGAGCACATGTTTGAGTGTTGAACAGACCTACAGTATAGCTTTTCAGCCTGCAGGGAATACACCTGCCAGAGTTGTGGGGCAAACCCAGAGGTGCCAATAAGGAATAACACCTATAGCTGTGTTTAATTTAAACAGCACTACAGGAGGAAAAGAAAAACAAGCTCATGCATCCCTTAAGTTTATTTTTTCTTTACACTGATTACTTACATGGTATGTAATGAAAACTCTGCACATGAGCACACAGATCTAAGTGGGAAAAAATTGACTTTGATCTTTTGGTATATGGTTACCGTTTCCCCTTAAAACATCTGTTTATGCAATCTGACCGACTGTATGTCAGAGTGGTTGAGAGATGACAAGGAGCAGGAATAATTCTGGTTACAGGGATGGTGCCTCTGAGGGAGGAAGGTCAACAATGCCTCATCTCCTCATATTGACCAAAACACCAATGGTCCACTGAGCCCGCGCAGGAAGGAGGTACAAAACAAAGACCGTCTGACATGTTTTTCCCTGGCCTCTAAGTGGGTGGTCAGCCAGGCCACCACAGATGCAAAAAGGTCTCTGTGACTTCTTGCCCGGAGATCATTTTGCTCTTTGCCTCTCCCCACTGAAACCATCTGTATGGTATCAGCTACATATCTGTGCCATCGATCACATAGCTTGTGATATCTGAGCAGAGGTTTAAAGAGGTGTACAAGCAGCAGGAAATCAGGGAAAACCCCCTGAAATGCCATAAATACATCTAAACACCTTTCTAGTTAGGTTAAAATATTAGTTTAGGTAGCATCAAAGCTATATTTGCCTCTTAATTTTTAACTTGTATATTCAGACCAAATGTAAACAAGGAATTTTTTTTAAATCCTCAAATAAGAGGAGTTTCCATCCATGTTCAACTCCACTTGTGAACCTCATTTAAAAAATGTAAAAAGACCAAAAATGACGTTAATGTCCTTGGTTCTTCCACTTCCTTGTTTGGCCAGTACTACATCCAGCTTCAGGAGCTCCAGCCTGATAATAACAGCATCAAGAAGTACTTCTGTCTGCCTGGGACCCAGTATCAGAGTATGCTGTCCCCCATCGAAGGAAGGATCATTCTAACATGAGATTTGATTTAAAAGAAACTTTGTCTTGGCTGGGCTCTCTTAACCCTATATCAAAATCACATCCAGTCCCTCATTATTTATCGCAACAAACCTGCTTAAAACATGCACTTTGCATGAACAATTGACAATTTCTACTGATCTCAACATGTAAACCATTCGCTCAGTTTGCCTTGTTAGCATTTGGTGTAAATCACCATAAGTGTTGATGTAGCATTTACAGCGAGTGAAATAAGTATTGAATATGTCACAGTTTTTCTCAATTTATTTCTGGAGGTTTTCACCAGATGTCGATATAAATCCATGCAATCCATACATAAGAAATCAAACCATATAGGTTCAGAAATTAAGTTATGTGTAATAATGTGGGATGGCACAGAAAAAAAGTGGAAAAAGCCTAAAAGGGAAAAGCCAAGACACCAGCCGAAATCTCTCAGTAATTACAATGCAATCCTGCCCATTGTCAGTGAAAATTAATATCAGCTGGTTCAGTCCCAAATGATGGCCTGTAAAAAGGTGGCTCTGGTATCACACAAGAAACGTCTCCTGATGTGTAAAACTAAAGATCTTTCTCAAGACCTTAATGATGGCATCAGTTACAGAAGGATTTCTAAACTTCTGAATGTTCCAGTGAGGACTGCTTGGGGCATAATCTGCAAGTGTAAAGAACATAATTTCACCATAAACCGACCACAACCTGGTGCTCCTCGCAAGAGTTCTGATAAAGGAGTTAAAAGAACTATCAGTAGAGTTGTCCAACAGCCAAAGACCAATTGTGGA
The DNA here is from genome assembly GCF_000732505.1 of Cyprinodon variegatus. Classification (NCBI taxonomy): domain Eukaryota; kingdom Metazoa; phylum Chordata; class Actinopteri; order Cyprinodontiformes; family Cyprinodontidae; genus Cyprinodon; species Cyprinodon variegatus. Next base: position 270,285 of record NW_015150899.1, on the reverse strand, counting down.
GAGCTTCGAAGGACCTGGAATTAACCGGTAGAATTGTCTCAAAGAAAACAACAGGTAATGCACTCAACAGCCATGGCCTGTATGCACGCTCACCACTGCTGAAGAAAAAGCATGTTGAAGCGCGTTTAAAGTTTGCTGCACATTTAGACAAACCTGTGAAATATTGGGAGAACATAGTCACCCCAAAAACACCATACTAACAGTGAAGTTTGGAGGTGGGAACATCATGGCGTAGGGATGTTATTTAGCATATAGACCTGGCAAACTTCAAATAATTGAATTAGGGATGAATGGAATAATGTACAGAGACATTATGGATAAAAATCTTGTGCCATCTACCAGGATGATGGAGAAATATGGGTGGACATTTAGAGCAAGACAACGACCCTCAATTGGTTTCAGAGAAAGAAAATAAAGCTGCTAGAATGGTCCAGCCAATCACCCGACTTGAATCCAATAGAAAATCTATGGAAAGAACTAAAGAGTTCATAAAAGAGGTCCACGTAACCTTCAAGATTTGAAGACTGTGGAAGAATGGGCCAAAATCACATTAGTGCAATGCATGTGACTAATTTCTCCATACAGTAGGTGTTTTAAAGCCATCATTGCCAACAAACATGATACCAGTATTTAATACTGGTAGATAATTAATAAAACTCGAGGAATTGTAAAAAGCGGATCCAAAAAAATGTATGCATCATGGTGGCAGAGGATTAGTTAACTTTCAAACTAAGATACAGCCACTAAGACTGAATTCATTTTCCATTGCATTTTCCAAACAAAACAAGTGTTTGCTTTTCCATTCATTTAAGTTGTTACTAAACGACGAAGTGAAAATGCCCCTTAAGAAATTCTTGACACCTCTTTCATCTGACAGCTGATTAACTGAACAGCCCTAAGGACTCCATATCCTCCCCCATGTCAAGGAGTCAAAGTATTTGAGGCCCTCAGGTCTAACACTGTTTCCATTATGCTTAACTATAACCAGCCCCGCCTGCGCCTTGCTTACTGCCCTCAGGGGGCATCAAAGAAAAGGGTCCTTCCACTTCAAATCCTATAGATTTGGGGAAAAAAAGTCAGTCTGTTAAGCTGGACAGACTCAGTGTTTGGCTCTAGAAGTGTTGTTTTCCCTTTGTTTTCTACTTTGGGAGGGTGAAGTTTAATCCTAACTTCCCTGTGGCTCCGACCTTCCTGCTCCCAGTGGAGTTTCCCACAATAGCACAAAACAACCTAAACTCCCCCACAAACCCAGACCTGGGAGCCTGCTTCATCTGAGCGCTCCAGGGGGGCAGGGCTGACGCTGCTGTGGGCACTCAGAGCTCAACCTGATCCTCTCCTTCAAATCAAAAAGTAAGCACTGCTGAGAAGCATTAGAAACATCGCCTCTCTCTCTCTCTCTCTCATTTGAGTCTTGGATACTAAAAGCATAAAGTGATATCATCCCTGCTCTCAGCAAAAGAAACCCTAGAGTTGGAAGTTAGGAGACGAGGTACAGGCACAAATAAGGAAAGAGAAAATAACAAAGAGGAGATGAGAATGTGACAAAGGAAGAAATGTCTCGCTATTGTTAGGCTGCTTTTAGGGGAGTAAAATGAGAAGTAGTTTTTGTTTTTAAATGCTCTAAAAACCCAACAGACACCAGTCCATGTCAGAGTATAGTGCACCGATATCCTGCAGACACAACTGGGAAGAAAAAAGTTATGTGTGCAGAATAACTTTACCTGGATGGCAACTAGTGACAGAAATGAGCCCGATTGAATGGATCTGACCAAAATAAAGATGAAACCTTTAAACAATTATTGTTTAATATCAGCAAAAACAAGGAAGCGATAACAGGAAGCAAGCTGCTGACATGATGTTTCCCCACTCTAAGGGCGCATCGACACACCAGTAGTGTGTTTATTACGTTAGCTGGGGCTTTCCAGCTCAATAGCCATCACAGGTGGTCCAGCTCAGTTTGTCCAGATCTATTGTTTACCTCCATATTTAAACAGCCAGCCCCCACTTCCTAATTCAGCAGATAAATATATATGATTGGTTTTAAGCTCTGGTGAGGCAGACAAGGGGAATATCTTTACACGGATTACTAGATTAGTTTTGCAGGAGTATAATATCATAAACTAAAACAGAATTATTGTATATAAAATTGAACTTCAGATGATATATATGCATATATCCAAATGCAAAGGCCAGGGTTTGATGCGTGTTTTTTAAATAGTTCTCTTACTAAAACATTGAAATGTTGCTGTATTTTTATTATTATTTCATCCACTTTTTGTGAATCCCTAGCCAAGCAAACCTACAACATGATGCTCCCCCCGCCATGCTTAATGATTGATGCAGTGCTGTACATTTTTTTAAGTTTGATCGTTACTATTGCCATCATGGCGAACTGGCTCAATATCTGCCTTGTCCCAACATAACTGTTTCTCCAGAAGGTACCTGGCTTAACGCACGCAGCTAAAACTTTCAGCGGAACCTGAATGTGTTAAATGTGCGGTTTAAGAGCTTTTACTGTGGAGAGTAATAATGGTGAAGCAGCTATTTCTAGCATGCGGCTGGAAACCAATGTTGTTCTGGAACATCCTGAACAATTCCCTTTCATCTTAGCCTGACAATTTAGGTTGATGCTCCTAAAATAGTCAGAATTTCCACACTGTAAGACAATAAAGGGTTTATCTATTCTATTCTAAACCCAAACCCACCTCAGTGCTGGCTTACCTCGTTGGAGTTAGGCTTCTTGAATGACCTTCCCAAAAGTCCCCCTATAAAACCTGCCTGTGTCACAAAAAAACAAACCCGTTTGAAGGTATTTTGTTAAACTGCAATAATGTAAGATCCAAGCAAAAGTTCTGTCAGTAGCTGTCTAACAGATGATGCTTAATTACAAGGTTTTGGTTAGGCTAGGACCAGGGGCGTCCAAAGCTTTTCATAAGTGTGGGGGAATATGGTCTGTCCAAGGTTGTTGAAGCAAACATTAGCAATCAGAGTTATATTTTTTTACAGCGGATAAAATAAGTATTGAACATGCCACCATTTTTGTCAGTAAATACATTTCTAGAGGTGCTATTGACGACATTTTCACCACATGTCGGTGACAATCCATCATATCCACACATACAAAGACATCAAACCATAGATGTCCAGAAATTAAGTTATTTGTAACAAAGTGGAATTGAACAGGGAAAAAGTATTGAACATGTGAAGAAAGGGAGGTGCAAAAAGGCATGGAAAAGCCAAGACACCAGCTGAAATCTCTCAATAATTAGAAAGCTATCCTGCCCCTTGTCAGTGCAAATTAATATCAGCTGGTATATTTATTTTACCTGCTGTATTTCTGTCCCTCACGTTTTCCCTCTGTAATCAATGTTTTGTATCTCTATGAATGAATAAAAAGTCTGTATGGACGGCTCGTGCAGCTCTCCCTTCAAATTTTCCAATCAGAACCAATCAAGATTCTAGACAACCCAATGTTGACTAGAATGTTGTTCATATGAGATAATAACTGGAATATTTAGTGACTACACATCAAGATTTAGGCTTATTTGGTTCATGTTTTAAAACAGAAACTCGTATCTACTCCCCTCTAACTTTGAGCGAGGGGATGCATTTCTCAGCAGGCGCGTGTTTCTTGGCATGGCGACGGCCAGCGCCTCACCCTATTGGCCAATCGTAGTCAGAGCTATTCACTTCTCTGATAGGACATCTTACCCCCTAAAATGTAAGATTTGCTTCAAATAATCAAATACAATAGTTAAAAAAATAGGTAACAAAATGTCCAGAATGCATTTGCTGCAAGTTTGAGTTAGGACTGGCAGTAAGTGACAGACTTAAAAGGGCTTTTAGGCAGGGGAATGTTAGGTAACATATGCTAGAACCATTGAAGCGTTGGGAGCAGATGGTATTTCCACTTGGAAGAAGTGTCAGGAACCCCAATAATATCATCACAAGAATAACAGGAAACTGTGTTTGCCTTTGTATTGTCTTCCTCCAAAGGAAAAGCTTTATTTTAGTCAGTTAGTTGCAGGTCTAATTTGTTTTGAGACTGGTATTGCATCCAACAGAGCTTTTGGATAATAAGAAGTAAAATCTTTCACTGAATCATCTTCAGAAAAAAACAAAACACCTTCAATAATTATAATTGATGCGCTGTGTAGCAGTTTCTGCTTCCTAATTCATGAGAATCTCATGGGAGATAAAAATAAAGCATCCATCTACGGTAAATAAAAACTAAAAATGGATCGTTAATTCGTTTTGATCTAAAGCAGTGTTCACAAACTAATCCTACAACTTTTAAATGTATATGTACAGTATACATTTAAAAGTAAGTATTTCTCTCCTTTGATTCAGGTGCATTGGACCTGAGACACATCTAAAAGTTACAGGACAGACAAAGACACAAGAACCATGATCCACAGGGATTCTGCAAAGATAAATGGTTAGAAATCCCCTCTAAAACCTTAGGAAATGTTCTGGGAATCTGTTGGTGAAGAGGAATCCTATAATGTATTGACAGATGGTAGACAGAATGGAAAGGGGTGAGGAAAGGCGGAAAAGGTCTCTAGGTTGAGATCGGTACCCCGAAAAATATGCAAAACACCAACCTTTGGAGTGGAACGTGACAGCGATAGAAGCCAAGTCTCCTTTAAAAAAACAAATGATGTAAGAGTTCTTTCTTGTTGCTCCACCACCTGAAGAGAAACGGCAGAAAGAAAAAAAAAAAATAGCTGAGTCCAAATGACAAAACCATACCACCTCCAGAGGCTAACGGTTTAAGTCATCGCTGGCTCCCCAGCAGTATCATTGCTCATTGGTACTTTCCATCTAATCATGTCAGAGGGAAGAAGGTGCACCTGGAGGAGCTTAAACTGTTTCACATGTTCATGAAAAACGAGAGCAATCACTGACGTCTGCGAAACGCAGGGCAAAGTTGCATAATGTTGAGCACAACATAACGGTTGTGACTCAGACCAGGGAGAAAGAAAGGTGAAAGGTATAACTGAATGATGAACAACTTGATAGAACACAGAATTAAAATGTGCAAGCTTCAATGTTCCAGTTTTAGTTAATATTTCCACCTGAATGTGAGAACTGTTCTAGTATTTACTTTAGAAATTGGACTGATTAAACTGTGCAGAGACTGATTTATATTCATCAGGTCAATAAGAAGCAAGGCTGTGGTCACATTTAATTTGTAAATTTCTGAGAAAGCCCCTCTGCAACAGCTTGAATCGTTATCCATCAATATAATTTAAACTATTAAACCGATCAAAGAGTTTTAAACTCTGACCTGTGGAGAAAACGAACCGAGAGAAAGTCATACCCTTAATTATGCTGTTCTCTTTCACACTGTTACACAATTTATACTTAAAATAACTGCTGTTTGATTTCATTTATTGCAGCTAATCTCATTTCCAGGGTATTCTCAAAGAAATTATTTGTGCGAGACAACTCAACAGGCGACAAGGTTTCAAAGGAGCCCAGTAAAGACAAACTAAGCTAACTGCATCTTCATACTTGAAGCTACCTTGAATATATAACGATTTTTGTCATATTTTGCTGTAAATACTCTTTATTCTATTGTAATACTCAAGCAAAATCTTAAAGTTGCAAAATTAGAGCAAATCATTTTAGTCTTTATTACAAAGATGGTTCTTGTTGGGTGGAGAGAAACTTGCTTAACTGATATCTAGAGGTTAACAAGTAGGCCTGTTTCGCATGTTTTGCTCTTATTCTAAATAGGAGAGCTATTTGCCTTTTTATGATTTTTTTTAAAGAGAAAATTATGAATAAAAAAAAATACAGCTCTTTACAAATTCACTTTAAGACACTGCCGTTATACAAAATGTCGGATAGCCTAGTGTGGAAGCAAAAAACTAAAACAAGACAGGGATTTTAAAGTTAAACCAGTCATTATGATGATGGAAATTAGCTGGATGTTGTTATTCCATCAAACACACAGAAAAAAAAAACCTTTTCCCAAATTAAAAATGGAGAATTGACAAACTGCATTTCTTAAATTCACAATTTTCCTGCTTGAAAAAGAATCCCAAACACGTTTCCTCTGTAAACAGAGGATTCAAGTTACTTTGCCTGCTTCATACAAATGGCACACGGATGTCCTTCTGTAGATAATTAACTAATGGCAAACTGTTTCCCCCCATTTTACATACCTTTTGGAAGACTTCTAAAGCTTATTGACCATCAAGCTCAGCACTTAGCTTAGTTAACCCTCTAGTGAGAGTATCACTTAATGAAATTTGCTGAGAAATGCTAACACAGGCTCAAATGACGGGTAACTGCAAATAGCTCAGGGGTAAAACTTCGATCAATCATTGGTCCCTACAGTGGCTTCAAGGACAGTCATAGTGATAAAATACCTTCATTGTTACACAGAAATAATACTCGTCTAGCCCGGCATTTAAGATCTCTCATTAATCTCTCTTTGGCTTCTGCTTACATCATCTGCAAAAAGGCTATGCATGCGAACACGCCATAAGTCAGCTGCAGCAAGACGTGGGGAAACAACTCGTTCCCAAGAGGTATGCATGCAGTTTGTCAAAAGCCAAAGAAACAGCTGTGAAATGGTCAACAAAGCTGTCAGGAAGTGATTTTTTTAAAAATGATTCACAAAGTTATTAAAGAGGTGTCTATAAATCTAAAAGTTAGGCCACAATATAATAATAATTATCCAAGTATCTTTACTCAAAAGCTGTATGTTCATTTCACTGCATCCACTCACCCATAGTGGACCTACAAATCTACTCACAAGTAAACCTACTTTAAGTTTAAAAGATTTAGCAGAAAACTGGGAGATTTTAAATATAAGCATTGTTCTGCCCGTTAATAAGAAACCAATTGATAGAATTCAATTTGAGGCCGAAATAAAACACAATTGTTCTTCTGAAATTTAAGCATTTTATACAAGGTGCCAGCAGGTGGTTGTCAGCATGCAGCTTAATCCGGTGAAACAAAACAATCTTATTAGAATCAATAACAGAGAAAAAGATGAGCGATTTAAGCTTAACATCTTATATCTATGTTTGTGAATGGTATTTAAATTGGGCTGATTGACAGGACTCCGTTTCGAAAGAAGAGAAGATGCCACCATCACTTTTAAGTTGTTTATCCAGCAGCATTCTGGTTATATGGGAGAAAAATATGACGTTGATGGCCAAGCTACAAGTGGTTTGTGGTTCTGTGAAAACATCCCAGCTAAAGGGCTAGTTTACAGATTGTTAATAAGTCTGGGCAACGCTTCTTTAATTAGATTGAAATTGTATTTGTCACAGTTTTGGTTCTGTTATGTTTTCTTTTGAGTTTTCAGTTTTACTTTGCTCCATGTTTTCTACTTTTAGTGGTTTAATTCTTATTTTTGTTGTCTTCTCTGGTTATTTTTCAGTTTTTTATTTGTTGCCCTCTGCTGCCCTCTTGTGTTCTCCTTTTTCCCTAGCTCCTATTCCTGTCTGCTCTGTTCACACCTGCTCCCACTCTGCTCATTAGTCCTCTCTTCGTTTCAGTCTCCCATAAATACACTCCTTATGCAGTTCCTCAGTGGCGGTTGCTCATCTAACTTCCTCCAACTCCGTCTCTCTAAGTCTTCCTCGTCGTGATAGTTTTTCCCCTGATGTCTCCATGGTTTCTGGTTTCTTTGATTTTGACTTTTTTTGATTTTTTGATTTTTTGGATTCTTGCCTCAGTTGTTTGTTAACACTTCAATAAATCCACAAGAAACTCACCTCTGCCTCCCTGTCTCTGCATTTGGGTCCTCTAGCCACAACCAAATCCTGACAGTATTGGCTTGGTTTAAACAGAAATATGTTAAATTTTTATGTTTTTGTGGCATTTTGATCCCATTAAATGTTAAGAAAAATAAAAACCAAATAGGTTTATAAGGTTTATAAATAGATTTTATAAACCTGGACTGCAGTATTATACATTGGATCAGTTACACAGGTTTTCATTTTTTAGGCCTTTTTTATTTTTTATTTCTTATTCTTTGTATTTCATATTGTGTGCTGTTGCATCTAACACATTTAAAAAAAAATATATAATATAGCAAAAGGTCCTGTTATTACCAATATATATGTAAGAATATCATGAATTGAAGCAGAAATGTCCTCTTGGTTTATATCTACACATAATCAACCCTGGATAGAGCCATCAAATCTGCTCTGGGAAAGGATGGACACTCAAGTCTAGATGATAATGTGAAGCAAACCCAGTCCCTGCGTACCAAGGTTTGGTAAATCCATAATACTGCCAGATACACGGCCGACCTATTTTGGGTGGGTTTCGACAAGCTCAAAGTCGGACAAGGTGGACGCGGTTGTGAACGCACTAATTGAGCCTGCAAGTAAGGTTAGGAGGTTACAGTCAGTGTTGGAAATAACGCATTATTCCCTGAAGGGGAGTGGCGTCCTAGTGGATAGGACATAGAGCTTGGAATCCTGAGCTTCTGAGTTCAAGCCCCACTCCCACAGACTGCCACTCTGTATCTCTTTAACCCCACACTGCCCCCCGGGAGCCCAACTGTGGCTATGTTACTTTTTCAGTAGGTAGCACTTTAACTAATTCGTTTGTAAAAGTTAGTAATGAGTAAGTCATTACTGCGCTTTAAACAGATTCTTTACTATATATAATATATAGTATAAATACAGACTACAGTTCCCTGGTGTAAGGTCACTCGGCACACCTAACAGCGATGCTCAACTTCAGCATGACCCAGTATAGATCCACTGATTTAACAGCGTTCCTACAGTAAAGCGCTCACTGAAGAGCTGTGATTTGATCATTATGTGCAGGACAAAAATACATTATAATGTATGTAATGATTTTAGTTGAATAGTTTACAATTTCTGGAATAGTGCAAAACCTGTTTAATTATCTTGCAAAATACATTTTATTTTCGCAAAATTGCTTGTTAATCAAATTTTTTTTGCTTCATATATATTTTATAGCCAATTGCAGGCTGCCAATTTAAAAAAAAGACAAAAAAAATATGTTTCTTTTATTCTAAACAAAAAAAACATAATCACATCATATAATCGTGTTGCAAATCACTTGACAAACAAGCCACACCAAAATACAGCAAAGTAGTATTGAATTTTTTTCAGATGTGTAGAGCTTTAAATTAATTATTTGATGTTGTTGTATTTAAAATTCACATAACAGGAAGGTTTTCTAAATTCTTCAACACTTAAGGTCATAAAAAGTAACTGCGTAGTTACTTTAGCTAACCAAACCCAGATACATTTTTGGAGAATAATTGTAACTATAACTATAAATAGTTTCCTTTTTTTGGCAATTTGCTGAACACTGGTTAAAGCTGCTGTGTTAAATAAAGTCACAAAAGGTGAATCAGACTCTGGATCATTATACAATTACCCCATCTAAGCTAGACATATTCATGTCTGTTTGCAAGATCATTAAAAATAAAGGGATCAGATTTGAGAAAAAAAAAAAACAACAGTTTGCATTAAACTGTCTTTAAAGAAATATTTTCTTATGAAGTCATGGAAATTTTTAGGGATGCACGATATTGGGATTTTGGCCGATATCCGATATGCCGATATTTTAAAACTCATGTAGCCGATAACCGATATCGA
>NW_015150899.1:247512-260232 GCF_000732505.1 Cyprinodon variegatus | reverse complement strand
ATATTTTAATGTATCAATATTTTTTCCCTCGTCTTTTGAAGTTTTTAAGTCTGTAAAAAAGAAGTTTTTGAGGAAGAAGAAGAAGTAGTATTTTTTTTTTTTTTTTTAGACTTTAGAAACTCATAAGCTGATCAAATATCGGGTTAAATAACGGTGGGGCGGCCGATGTCCGATATTCAGTTTTAAGGCCGATACAGGCCGATATTTTTTCTTTAATCTCAGAAAAGATGCAGAATCCTCTGAAGTCAGAGCATCTAGATGATCAGCTCCACCAAATGAAACAACAGTGAAAACAATATAATATATATCAATATAGCAATCAATCAAAACAATATAAGGAGACCCAATGCCGTTTTTTTATCTCAGGTCTGCCTGTTTAGTTTCAGCTCTTAATAGGTATAAGCAACTTAACCTGCTCATAATATTATATATCCAAGAATCACTGTTATACTGTATTATCAACCCCTTACATTCAACAATGCCATTGTACAATGAAATGGCTGCTATCGTATACACCGTGCCTGCAGCAGAATCAATCCCTTGATTCTTCAACAGAGACTTTGACAATATTTCAGTTCAGTTGTATACTTTTACCTTTCTTATACCCTTTCTTATACCCTTTCTTATTAACAGCCCTGATGCTGTGATTAGGCATTATAAAATAATCAAAGCGTTCCAAATCAGCAATTGGATAAACTTTTGAAACATTGGAAAAACAAACGGCGTTTCACCACAAAAACCTGGAATAAGCCTTGAATAATACGTTTATTATACAACAGCTTCCGTGGGATAACTGTGACTTTAACAACACCAATAAACCACATGCAAGCTGGAGTTTGAAATCCCTAATCACGCGATCACAAAACCAACACTGATAGCACGCTGCCTGGGATTTGCTTCATTACGTGTCAATTTTCTATATAACAGAAAAAACAAGGCTAAGGTAAAAACGCGTTTTTCCATTGGATCCAATAAGAGACGCTGCTGCAACATCGGAATAATGAATAAGATAATAGCAGACTATTTTCTCCTTCTCGGCCTGTGCTGTAAACATACTTTTGACCTCAAGGAAACCTCAGCAGTGTAAATCTTTGTTGGTCGTATTCCAAACTGCCACAGCTGAGAGGATTTTCCCCTCAAGTGTAACAATCTGACTACTATTTTTGCCCTCTAAAGCGGTGCCAGAAAATGCCCTTGTGTGCATAAAACTGAGCAATGCTTCTTAGTAGAAGCTGTGTTGGATACCAGGCTGCGATGTTCAGCTGCTGAGGTCTTACGCAGCTGGAGGTTGGCTCTTATGTGGAAACTGAAGGTATGTTCTCTGCAGTCAGGCTCACCACAAAAAGGTCTTTCTTATAGTATTTAGGGGTTTGGGAAAAGGGGAATTAGCTTGAAGGGTGGCGAATCAGGTGCCTTCTTTCAGCAAAGTGGTTTAATGGAGCACTTTTGAAAACAGTTATTACATTTATAATATTGAAAAAGAAAAAAAAAATCCTACAGATTACAGGAATTAAAATATGCATAGGTTTAAACAAGAGGTAAGCCACATTTTTTGCATCGGCTGATACGTGCAGCTCAATCCATTTGCTTCCAGCTACTAATTTTATTAGATCAGCTTATAAATTAGTCTTTTAGGTGTACATCTAGAATTGTGGAACATTTGTTTTCATTGTGTCATTTTTATCAAATGTATTTATATAAATGGAGGGGGGATAACAACATTGCTTAAAGGAAAAGTCTGGTCAGCAAGGAATAATTAAAGGGAAATTATTAATGCCTAAAACAAATACGTTCGCGGTGATTTAATGAATTTATCGTTAATCAGTAAAAAAATAAATAAAAAAAATAATAAATTTCAACGTGATCACTGAGCGGCCATTTTTGCCCAAATAAGGTGGGTCTATTTTTACACCCAAATTATGAAGCAATTGAATGTTTTCTTGCTGAACTTGCAACAAATTTAGGTTTTTATTTGACTTTAGCCATTTCAGTCTCTAATCCTAACTGAAAGGATTCAATAAATACTGTAGTTTTACAAGGTTATGGTTTAATAGCAGCTAAATATCAAGCCGACTCTGTTATCAGCAGCACGGGGCGTAGAAAAACAAAGTGCTGCCCCTCCCCAACCTGTTGCTTCAATGCAGGTTTTGGAGAAACACAAACAGAATGAGCCATAACTGATTCAATCCATTGCTGTTATGAAGTTAAGAAGCCGGGCTGTAAACCTCTCTGTTAATCCAGTGAGAGCTTTTCCTACTGTGAGACCCTAAACAAGGCGCATGCCTTTCATGATGCTATCAAAAAAGCTACTTTCTGTTGGCAAAAGCTTCATATTTACAAGTCAAGGTGGTCTGCTTTTTCCATCCAACTCTGAACAACAAAAGTTTAAACAGAGTTCCCAAATGTTAAACTATTCTTTTTAAGTGTTTCCATAAACAAACATGAAGGAGACGAATGTGGACGCCGTTAAATTGAAGTCATGGGTTACGCTGTATCTGGCAGGTTGGAAAAGAAAACAACAAGACAAGCTGGTCTTTATTTGTGGATCCCATCCTCTGTTCGCTCCTAAGGTCTGTGGGCTGTAATAAGAGGCATGTGAGTTTGAGCACGGCGCATTCTCATTAAAATACCCGACTCGCATTCCCCCCCGTCCCTCAGGCCAGCATACATAACATACACAGGTGTCAGGAAGTAGCCAGCTCCCAGTCACCTTTCCTCTTCCAGCACTGACGGCTGTATGGGGAAACAATTAAGAGAAAAGGCTAAACGAGTTGAGTGAACGTTTCAAAAGCTGAAGTTTAACTGCTCACTGGGGTAAATATGGACATTAAGCTGCTCTAAACAGATAAAACTGGATTTACAATCCTTTTCCGAGGAAACATCTGATTTCAGAGTTTAGACTGTGTTACATAACAACCGTGAATAGAAATCTATGTAAAGCACAACCAAACTGACCAACTCTAAAAGTCTCAATTTGCTCACTGGGAAAAAAATCTAAATCGAGATCATAGTCATTTCTCCTAAAATAAGTGCATTTGTTCTTGAATTGAGGAGATAAAGAGGACATTTTGCCAATGTAACAAGACTATTTAGATTTAAAATAAGAAAAAAACAATTGCATTGCCTTATTTCAAGAGCATATTATCTAATTATCTTATTTTAAGAGTAAAAATACTCATTTCACTGGCAAACTATCTCACTTACCTACTCAAATCAAGGGTAAATACACTTAATTTAAGACATTTTTACTTATTTCTAGATTGCTTTAGTTGCGTATTTCCTTGCGGCCATAAAACCGATGCTGCATCAGCTTTAGAAAACTGTTCCACCTTTGGGTTCAAACACATAAAAGTCAATTCATAGCATTTCGTCACTACTGATCACTTTAATATAACCAACTGAAAACCAGAGCGGAATCGGTCGCTTTGCAAGAAACTGGGATGTCCAAAGCGTAAATGTAAAACATAAAACGGATATATAAAAATCACTTCCTGTTGAGGTTATTAAGCGTTGCCTGCTGCTGGTCAGAAGAGCAGCTGGGTTGCATTATTTTAGGAGCCAGCTCTAAAAACAGAGGAGCTTTGAAATCTGTGCCAGTAGCCTATCAAAGAGAAACAGGGAAAACTGTTGAGTGGTTTGATGCAACAGGAGGTTTCTGCTTTGGGTCTTGGGTCAAAGTTCTGCCAGGTGACGGCAACAGAAAGACAGAAACGATGCTGTTCAGTGTTCACACCTAGTCTAGAAAGCCAGGTTGCATATATACCCATCTGTGTACGGTGAGCATCAGCAGCCCTGAGGGAGGATGGTATCAAATCTATCAGCTAAGTCCATAAACATTGACAAAATGGCCTCCAAACTGATTTCTAAACTAGTTTACAAACTTTACAGCTCACATAAACACTCATGTACAATCTAACACAAACACAACGCCATGGTTTCTCTGTGAAGTTTGGAAAGTAGGAGATTTCTTAACAAGCCCAATGCAGTTTCTTAAATACAGAAAAAGCTTATACTTTGTAATATTTCCTCCAAAAAGTTAGTTTGAAAGGTGCTTAACTTTGATCCACATTTTAGACAAAGATGACTATCCTTCTGTGACGGGTGGAATATAAACCTAAGGATGTTGAAGGTCCTACCAATTGCAGATGCTATTTAGTTTTCTTGAAGATCATCCCCGAATGATTCAACTACAACCCAAATATTTGTACACCTACAAAGAAACAGCTGTATTTGTGTTTTTGACCGATTTGATAGTGTGACAGCCTCTGCCCGTCTTGTGGGTTCCCGAGGGACTTCTTTCTGCCCGCCTATCCTGCTTTCCTCTCCTCCGCAGGTGCTTTCAATTAGTGCTTGCTTAAAGAAGGTTTAGTGTGCGAAGGTGTGGCGGTTCTAGTCTCAGTCCTGCTCCAGACAGCTATGGTTCGGCGACTGACTTTCTACTCCAAACATTCTTTTGTGTAATTTTCTTTAAATAAGTATTATCAATCATTGATTTGCGTCATCTTCACTCCTATTGTTTTCACTCCTGAGTCAGGGCAGTAACAACGGGAATACCTCTGAATCCAGCTGGATGTGCCAGACGTCTGGCATCTAAAAATCCTTGCATCAAATTGAAAAAGAAGTAAGTCTTCCATAAACTCTGTGTATGATCCTGTGGTGTATGCCTGAGTAAAGTCCATACCAGGAAACATACCTCGAGGAGACTACTGCCACCCATTGGTAAATAAAGCAGCTGGCTACTATGGATACTGTGGATGGAGGGCAATGCTGACAACCCTCCAAATATATGTTTGATTTTATACATCTAAAGGAAGACAATACTTCATTTGCAACAAATGTTGCAAATTATAATAATTATGACTTACTGTTCCAAGGCCTGATTAACTACAAAACCTTTCCTTGACCATAACTGTACTCAAACATTGCCACTAATCATGACAGGAGTGAAGAATGACGCTATACCAAATAGCACCAAAAACAACAGTGGTTTTCAGAGGATATTATTCACATCTTACTTGCATTTTTATAAGGGGTGGACAATTAACTGCAATTCAATAAAAGTGCAATTTAAAAATAGACATTTTTCAAACTGCAAAGATAACAGCGATAAGATTAAGACATCTACTTTCTCTCTTCAGTCCTTTAAGTGATGGTGATAGTCTTAAGTGGGTTTGCCGCCACACAGATAGGAAGAGTCTACAAAGTCAATATGTTACAACGGCAATAAAAACTAGCCTGAAAGGATATAAATTGCAGTCGCTATCCTCTTTATTACAGTCATGTGTAACACCAACTTCTGACAAAATGATGCTTTGTGTAGCCTGGTTAATTTGCTCCAAGTCAGTAGAAAAACATTTTTTTTCTTTTTTGGGCAATACTCTAACAGTGAATCCTATTTCGCTCCTTGCCCCCTACCTCTCTCTTGCGTAGGCTTTTGGCATCATTTTAAGGTTATCTGAAGCTAAATGGAGGACCACAAGAAGAAGACATCTTCAGTGCCTGGAAATGCTGGTGGATCAGCTTATGGTATCTAATGGAGAATGTTTGTGCTCAATAACCCCAGTGTTACTTTTGTGTTGTTATGCATTTACAGGAACCATAATGTAGGACGTCATCCAAATGAGTTTTGTAGTTTAGCTGAGTTTCACAATTTACAAATATTGCGGATTGTTAGTATTAGTGGATCATGTCCAAATCCTTGATGTTCAACTAAAATTATCATGCAAATTTGTTGTACCCCTCAGTTTAAAGTATGCTCCTGAAAATGTTCTTCATTTGAAGGGGTATTTAGCCCTACCACTTACCCCCTCAAATCAAACGGACTTTTTTCTCCTTGGTCCTATCAGGTATTGGGACACCCCTACCCTATACGTGAACATTCAAAACAGAGGGGAAAGGGGTAGGGCCAAGGGGTGAAATAGGATTCACCCTAAACATTTGCATTAATATTTACAATCAATAGGATGTAAACAAAGCAATTGTTTCTATCTTTGGTCCAACAATTTTAAAGGGTTCAAAATGATATTTATAAGCATAAATATACTTAAGTTGAAGACATATGCAAACAGTAATCAAATAAGTATAAATAAGACCTCTTTTTTAATAAAAAGTTAAGAAGTCATCATCCAGAAATCTGACTTTTTTAGCTAAAAGTGTCTTGGTTTACAGCTTTAGTTAAAACCTGGCGTTTGAAGGTGGCTTGGTTTCTTTGGTGTGGGCTTGCTTTTCAAAACAAAAAAAGGCCCAAAAGAGTGCACTCAAAAAGCACGATTTTGGTCCACGTCCTGAATCGACATCAACCCTGAAAGTATGCCAACTTTCGCTCGCCTCATTATCACAGCTTATGTCTCTATTTCACCAATCAGGGACTTTCTTGCAGGCAGTCGGTAAGTGTTCCTGCATGTGTAACTTTCCAACTAATGTGTATGAGACCAGAAAAAGATGGTAAATGAATCATGGCAAAATTATAATATTGCTAACACTACATCCACATGAACAAGCATAATCACAACTTAAATTCTCATGCAAACCGTCGAACGAATAAAAAAGGTATGAAAATGTCATATTTGACTTTATCTAATGTCTTCTATTGGTGATAAAATACATTTATATATATATATTTATATTATGTGATAATATGGGGTTACACGCCAAATAGCACCAAAAAAAGACCATATCACCCTTCCTTTCTGTTAATTTAGCAAGAATAGGTGATCAGATTGCTCCCAAAAATCTGGGCTCTACTCAGTCCTTTGCAAGTGACCTCGGAGGTCCTGATGATCTAGCAGAGATAAAACAATTTCTCTCACAACAAACCTGAAACTAAAACAAAAACAAAGATTTTACCTGATTTTATTGTTAAAATCGCTTGCGGAAAAAATATATATATATCACTTTATAAATAATTGCAATAATGGCTTCTTCAAAACAAATCTGACACCATTTTAAAAGCTAAGGCATTACAAGTGTTACCCTGTAAAAAACACAGTTTGTGTTTTAGTCCCTGAGGCCCACACTGATTACACTCAATGCACTAATGCCACAATTAACCAGACTATCCAGTTTCTGTGTACGCGTGTAAGAGAGTGTATGTACATAGACCTTTGAAGCTTACATGCATTTTAGTGTCGCGCCTTTAAACCGCAGGCGGACGCCGGGATGACATCACCATACAGCACACAGATCAGTCCGTTAGCTCAAAGGGAGACGCAGCAGACAGCTGTGGCCGCATCATTCAGCGAGGCTGGTGTGTGTTTATCACTAAGGCAGAAATTATAGCCTGGAAACGGACTGTATGATACCTTTGTTCAGAGGCGGTGAAGTCATTCCCTGGGTCAGTCTCCTTCGACAGTTAAAGACAGGTGTAATAAGTGCCCTATTAATGTGAACCGGAGGGGAAATTCTCCAGATTGGACGTGAGCCAGATCTCTCTCAGACATGATGACGGATATAATAGGCACAAGAGCTCACGTACGCGGAGACACACATAGAAACCATCCCTCACCCACACACGGCTGCATGTGGTGCCGCCATGCTCTGGTTCAACAGATTGTGTTATGTCTGAAAGACAAAGCCTCGTCAAATTCTCTGCTTACTCTTAAATGTGGCTAATCAACCTGAGAAAAGGTTAAGCGTTTACACGATCAGGTTGAGCGCGTGCTCAACCCTGGCGGAGCAAGAACCAAAGCAATGTTTAACACAGTTAATATACTGGAAAAAATATATAACAGAACAAACATAAGGAGACGACATCTAATAGTAGACTTTTTTGGGGGGAAATTACATTCAAACAAAAGTTATAAATCATTATGATTCAATCTGAGTTGATGTTATATTAGAAATATACATATTATTTATGGTTAAAAAAAAGACAAATGGGTTGAAAAGATGAGTTTCCCTATTCCTGCTGAGGAGGTAAAGGATTAATGAGCACAACAGTGCAGATTAG
The DNA here is from genome assembly GCF_000732505.1 of Cyprinodon variegatus. Lineage (NCBI taxonomy): Eukaryota > Metazoa > Chordata > Actinopteri > Cyprinodontiformes > Cyprinodontidae > Cyprinodon > Cyprinodon variegatus. Next base: position 252,284 of record NW_015150899.1, on the reverse strand, counting down.
CAGAGAGGATTAGGAACTTTAATGAAAGTCTAGTACAAGTTTCAGGCCCTTAATCTTGTCTTGCATTTTATTCATCCTAGCAGAATTTTGGAAACAATGATTCAAGTTGCTAAAACTGAGATATTTAAACAATAAAATCAGTATTATGTCAAGTTTCCTAGGATAAAGTCGTAGTAAAGTAGATCATTAGCTGTGTTTCCATCCAAATATCATATAGATACTTGGCCCTAACTATATATCATATATGCAAAATAAAAGAATGCTAACTAAAGTTGCATCCATCCATTGGATTGGATCCGAGTTAACCAGTGTAATGCCCTAAAAAGTTTACATTACAATTGGCTATAAAATATATACGGGAAATAGAGGTAGCAAATTAGCATGGAAAGAGGTTTTACTGGATGTGTTGCAATCAGGAAATGTGTACGTACTTTATCATGTCAGCTAGTAGTGATGTTATATACTATTCAGAGACACTGAGACAGAAAAGCGACTATAATGTGACATCGGCAGCAGAAACAGCTGATCAGTTCTGCAAGGTAAATATTCTCTACATTAGAACTCAATCAGCAGATATATTTCTATCATATCATCTATCATAATATTCATAACTACTTTTTTATGAATAAACCACCTCAAGAGAGGATAACAGTTATTTGCAAAACTAAGTAAGTTGATTTGAATTTTGCTATTTTTATGAAGCTCTTCTAATGCGATACCAAGTGGGCATAAAAAAGAAAAGCTTTAACGGAAACGTTAAATCAAAAGAAAGGCTGTGTTGGCTACCAAATTTACTTTTGATAAAACATTATGCACTTTAAAAAATGTCCCCAAAAGCTTTTTGTTCAAGTTAGTAAAACAACCAGCTTAGTCAGGATACAACATCCTCCATCCATCCATTTTACGTCACGCTTTATCCCTGCTGGGGTCGCGAGCGGTGCGGTTAATGGACGAAAGCCGGGTTACACAAATAGAACGAACCCCCATTCACGCTGTAGGAGAATTTAGAGAAGCCAGTTAACCTAACAGTCATGTTTTTGGACTATAGGAGGAAGCCGGAGTACCCAGAGAGAAACCACGCATGCTCAGGGAGAACATGCAAACTTCATGCAGAAAGACCCAGGCTGGGAATCAAACCCAGAATCTTCTTGCTGCAAGGCAGCAGTGCTACCTACTGCTCCACTGAGCAGCCCGTGGATACAACAATAGAGAAATAAAAAAGTGGTTGGTTAAAATGTGTCCCAAACACGCTTTAGAGAGAACTGTCTTCCAAATGAGCAACGGAAGTGAAGCTGACAGATGGACGGCTGACCGGATGGAGGTCAGAGGCAGCTATTAAAAAGAGGCTACCCCTCACAGTGAGTGATCTCCGGAGCAGATTACTGGTGTTGTCAGAGGGAAGCCAGGACCCCAGTGAGGAACGTGCTCCCCTGAGAGATGTCTGATCCAAGAGAGCACATTTAAAACCAGCTTTTAACATTTTCTCTCATTGCATTTTCTCAACCCATCTGAAGCATACTTTAGTTTCTTTATGATTTACTAGAGCTGCTTTTAAATATTTCAATACAACAAAGATAATCTGTTTAACCCTCTGATGGGAAATTCCACTTAGCAGTGGAGGACGGCCCGAAATGACAACAGCAAACAAAGAGAAGCTTCATTCCCTGAATTCTTCTGGTTTACTCCAGAGCGAGAAGTGGCGTTCTTCATGGCCTCTGAAGCCTAAATAAGGGGGGAATTTAACAAACATGACCCCCAGCACCTGGATTAGACTTTACAACCAATTTGCACGGATATAAGCCAAGGACTCTGAATGTTTGGGGGCCCAAAGAGTTTTTACTTTATTGTACCATATGTAATACTCAGAATCGTATTAGGTAAAACATTTTATAATTTCTCTAAACCAATTAATATCAACAATACTCAACAGTAGGGCTGAGCGATAAGACGATACATATCGTATGGACGATAGAAAAGTGTCGATCATGCTAATTCTATTCTATCGTTTCTAACACTTGTATCTAACAATTGTATCTCGTATTCAAGCAAATATTTCCCATGGTAGACTACGACGAGGCAACGTTCACACTGCAGCCTGAAGTGACCCAAATCTGATTTTTTTGCCCATATGCGACCTGGATCTGATCTTTTCATGGCAGTCTGAACAACACAGATCCGATTTTTTCCAATGCGACCCAGGCCACTTGGCTATGTGGTCCTGAATCCGATACGAATCAGATCTTTTCAAATGCGACCTGTGTGTGAACGGCCAAGTCGGATTCATCCGACCTGAACGTCATTAATACGTGACATAGGTCACTATTCTGCGTCTTGCTACGCAGAAGCGGCAAGAAAACAACCATGGCGGATGAAAATGCGGAGAGCAGTATTTATGTTTAAACATATTGAAAAGAATGAGTTTTTATGGTTGGAAAAGACCGCTAGATGCGCGCCAGCACTACACTTCGGTAAACATGAGGCCCGCTAGCCTGAGACGTTATAGCGTCCTCTACTGCGCATACGAGACACTTGCGTTGTATGACTGCAGTTCACACAGGAGATCACATAGAAGTTGCATATATTTGGAAATGTGAACGGCAAAGCAAAAAAAAAAATCGGATTTCACAAAAAAATCGGAATTGAGCATCAAGGCCTGCAGTGTAGTGTAGCCTTAGTGTAGCCACGTAGCATACACACAGCTTATAAGTGATAAACAAGATTTTTTTTTTTTTTATCCACAAAGAAGCGCCGTCCTGTGGTTTTGCAACATGACGCTTCTTTACGGCTTTTGACTCACACGCAGGTTTGCGACATGCTTTACGTTACCTAACTCATGAAACCCGTGGTCGCAACAAACAGAGGCAGCTACGCAGGCAACCCAAGATAAAGAAATTTTGACAAAAAGAGGGCGCACGTCTGTGATTGGGTTACATTTTGGATTTAAGAAGTCCAACACGGTCATTTGCAAACTATGCTACAAGACTGTTCCCTCACCCAACAGCAACACGACAAACCGCTTTTATCACCTAAAGAACCACAGCAATGTAATTTAAATACCTGTAGGATTTTGAAAAAATGTAAATACTGTAGCCCTACCTCCGGCTTATCTTATGCATATATATATATATATTGCTGCACTACAATTTATTTTTCTAATTTCTGACAGTTCTATAAATCTCACTTCAAAATAAAGAATAAAAAGTAAGCAATTATATTGTTTTTGTCATATTTTTCAGAGATTTGCTGAAAATGTACTTAATTGGGGCATATTGCGATATATATCGTTATTGTGATATAAAATATTCCATATCGTGATATATGGCTTTTTCCATATCGCCCAGCACTACTCAACAGTTTGGAATTTTTAAGTTGATAGTATATCTTTCCTGTTTTCCATCAACTTGTACATGCCGCTGTTTATGCATATATATCAGTCCAATGTATTTGCAAGAATCAGAAAAGAAGAGCAAGTTGTTGAATCCATTTCTGATTCCTTTTTAGTACAAGCTGCTGTTTGCACTGAAGCTTGCATGTCTGCACATTCCTCCAGCTGCTACATCTTTATCCCTGAAAGCTCTACTGAAGTAGTCACCTTGACCTGTAGAATATATCACCCTGCAAATCAATGCCAAGCTGCACAGACCATTAACAAGACTTCTGCTCAGGGACCCAGGCCACTCAATTCCAACAGGAGGATAAGTGAAGATGTTAAGTAGGAAGTTAAAAATTGTTTTTACTCTGACTTTTTATAACATGTTTTTCTTTTGTCCTTGTTAGATTGCCTATCTTTATAACTTCTCAAACCAAACAAAAGGTATGAAAAAGATTACAACAGTTATAGATGGCTGATTAGTCTAAAATAAATCAGTGGGTTTTTCCTCTTAGGAAGATTTACAGCATTTCAAATATCCCAACTATTAATGATTTGTGAAAAGCTTTAAATTATGTTGGCTGCAATTTGTTATCAAAGTATTTTCTCAAGCAGAAAACGCTTGAAATCTGACATTTAAAGTGGTTTTAGGCAGGTTGCGTTACCCAGTGTTAACACTACTAACAATCTGTGAAAATAAAGTATGTTTTGAACTTTAACTTCATATGGTTTATTTATTTATCTCTTGCTTCTCTGTTGATCTCCATATGTCAGATCTCTAATAAATCATTTACTCAAAGTGTTCTCAGGAGGATAAGGCTGAACCAATGCCCTGATTTATGGTACGAGGCACCTCTATTAAATCCTATTGCTACCAAGCCAATTAAGTGGCTACTAGAGCTTCGGCTACCAGTTGTGAAACTGATTGGTAAAGGTCTATATCTACAAATTAAAAGTATTTTTGACACTAAGACTCGATGTGAGAAAATCGAACCTTTACATAGAAGGACTATCAACCTTGACTTACCAGACAGGATCTCAGCTGCATGGAGACTTAGCCGTAAAAAATCGTAAAAATGAAAGGAATGTTTACTAAGTCATATTACAGCGAACAAAGATTTATTTGAGAAATCCTTACGATAAATTAGGCAGCTGCAGTTTAACAACGTGATCCATAATTGTAACAGATTTCGAATTGATTTAAAGACAAAAATGCCCAGCTGCTTCTTTTTTATTATTCATCTCCATTCCAAATCTGTGCAGGATAGGAAATATTTGAATCTGGAATGTGTTTTTGGACACAACATTGTTTAGTAATGATAACCACAAATCAAACAGAAATACACTCATGATTACCCTGACAGGTAATATCAAAATCAAAAGTGAGCTCCTAATATTCCAG
>NW_015150899.1:240452-245564 GCF_000732505.1 Cyprinodon variegatus | reverse complement strand
AGTTGTATATAATGTTCACAATTTATGAATAGTTGTTTTTTTTTATCAAATGTGTACAATAGTACCTAGAGTTGTATATAATGTTCACAATTTATGAATAGTTGTTTTTTTTTATCAAATGTGTACAATAGTACCTAGAGTTGTATATAATGTTCACAATTTATGAATAGTTGTTTTTTTTTTATCAAATGTACACAAAAGTACCAAGAGATGTATATAATGTTCACAATTTATGAATAGTTGTTTTTTTTATCAAATGTGTACAATAGTACCTAGAGTTGTATATAATGTTCACAATTTATGAATTGTTGGGGGTTTTTTTATCAAATGTGCACAATAGTAACTAGAGTTGTATATAATGTTCACAATTCATGAATATATATATATATATATATATATATATATATATATATGTATATATATATATTTATATATATATAGCCTCCAGATTCTTTCTTCTGGCTCAGTAAAGGGTTGGCGCTGATTTATCACTAGTTTATCAGAGTCAGTGCTTGTGGTGCTGGACACACAAAGAACAGTTGATTAAACCGGTTTGGTGAAAAAAGAAACCTCCTAACTCGTTGACAATATGCTGAGATGTTGATTTAACCCAAAGCAGCTTAGTATTACGAATATTCTCAACGGGAAATGTGTTGCCAAAAATCCCCTCAACATCAGAATTTATTTTTACTGAATCTTTTTCAAATACGAAAGAATTTATTCTTTTTACCAAAATTGGGGAGCTATTTATTTATTGGCGTAGGGATGAACTGAAATAGCTGTTTAGGTAAGAGCTTGGACAGACTTTAACATGAGAGCAGATCATGACTCTCATCCGTCACACAAACACAACAGCCGACTGAGTGCTATCTTGTTCCCACAGCTTACAGCCTTTTCCATGACCAGAGCCAAAGTGAACATATGATACTGCCTTATCACAGATCACAAACACAGACTGCCTATTGTGGCAGGTCAACCCTCCCATCATTAGCATACAGCTGTGATACTGAGGCTCTGAGTGAATCCAGGTCCAACTTAATCAATATTCAAACATATCTGATGCAGCATTCGCCAGTAAAGACAGAGGCTGAAGGACGGAAAGGAGAAGCGGGGACATAAAATCTAATGAACACCCAAACATATCCAGTTTAATGAGTCTGCAGTTGCTCTGGGACCAGACAGAAAGCTGGGGGCCGTGCAGCTGCAAAACCAACCGTCTGTCTGCTGGCCATTCCCCTGAGACTGACCCCCAGCTCACCACAAATGAACAAAACCCACTACAGATTCTTTCTCTTCATTTCACCCAACAGGAGGGTCAAACGCCCCTCCCTTCCTTTCTTCCCCTTCACAAGTCACTCATCTCTTTGCATGGCTTTCTCTTCAGACAAGTTTAGGGTGAGGCTTTGTTATTGCAGAGACCCCACCATGCTGGTTTCCCTCTAAACTCAGCTCTACTTTGCTGCTAGAGGCAGACGTACCCCCAAAGGAGACTCATCTCCAAAAACGGCAGGGAGTAAGGAGGACATGGAAAGTCCAGAGGGAAAAAAATGACCAGGGAGGTAAAGAAAAGCAGGGACAGGAGCGGGAAGGGTGATTAGCTCCAGTGCTGCCTAATCTAATCAATGCGCATGACCGACTCGGATTGCAGCATTTAAGTGCAGGGACACATGTAGAGGGCAATAAAGTCCTGTCAAGTTTCAGAGGATTGTTGCAAGTTCACAGAGTTGGATTGGCTGCTTCAGTGCAAGAAAAGAGACAAAAGAGCACAAGAAGAGTTCGTTACACAAAGGATGGGTCAGGTTCATTTTGCTTTGGCAAATACCCCAGTGATAAATCAATTGCTGCATCGTGATTTTGCATTTTACTTCAACTTTGTTGTCAGTGAGGGAAACAAAAGCCTCTTTCCCACTGAAATTAGTGGGTTAAAGCGTTTTTTTTAAATGCGGGAGGAACCGCTAACAATCGGCATTTGGCTCCCTTCCCATTGACCACTGGCAGCTGCATGGCCTCTGTCCCCCCAATGCAATGTGTCTGGTGATGCAATCACGCTGGGATAACGTTGACGATGCCACCAGTGCGACAGAAATCAGGAAAGTAAACAATGGACCTCAACATGTAAGGAAGCCAGGATGTAGTAAGTGTGCTGCATTGTTCTGTTCTTTTGTCCCTTATAATCTCTCTTTCCAGTGCTGCACCATATTTGTCGAATTTAAACAGAGTTGTTTCGGCTTGTTAGATCAGACATAATGGGTGCGGTGTGTTGACGTCCGTACGTTGTGCTTAATTGTATCACCTAAATCAGTGGGTCAAGGCGGGTCTGATGTTCCCAATGTATGCCGATCGGAGCCGAGCAATTTAAAGTTGATTTTAACCAGGGTAGCTGGCCAAGTCTTTTGACCTGGGCCGACCTGATTAGTAGGGGTGTAAATGATAATCGTTTTGTATTGATGCATCGATCCAACAGTCAAAGATCCGATGCATCGACATGTCTGCAAGAGTATCAGTTCATGTTTTTTCCTTCTTCCGGTCTATTTTTTATCCACTTGCTCCTGGATGTAATTCTGACTCCCGTGCTGTTATGGCGCTAAACCTATTTTGCCCTCCTACCTCGCTTCCTTTGGCGACTACCCTCTTTCTGCATGCTCACACACAGTCGGGTAAACAGTAGGCAAGACAGACATGGCGGAGATAGTGGAGGTGAAAGAAGAGGTAGGCAAGGCAGACGTGGTACAGAAAAAAGGAGATGATGTATTCTTGGGTATCGAAAATAATCGAATCGTTGGGTCAGGAAATTGATACTGAATCAAATTGCCATGATGGGTATGATTTACACCCCTACTGATTAGTGAGCTATTCCCATTGCCACTAAAAGCCGGTTGTTCCTGGGTTTAAACAGGTTTTTTGGCCAAACGGAAAGGGTTAATCTATCGACATAGATTTCTTTGCATAACTATTGCACAATTATGATGTGCTCTTTTTGTAAACAGAGGTAGTAGTGTTAAATTTATATGCTCAATTTGAATCTCCAATGTTCTATCAACAACTATTTTTGATTTTGCAAGTTGTACATTTCTCATAATCCGACCTTAAAATGCCCACAACTTGTAAAATAACAGGTCTACAATATGAGCTACTTTTTCTTTACTCACAAATTGTATTTCAACAAACAAGCCTCATACACAGCACTGTAACATTGCCTGCAACCCATACTCTAGTGATATTTTTGTCTTCCAAAAACAGGGATATACGACTAATGCTTCAACCATTCAAGACCGACCAGAAACAGGTTGGCCAATCACATTGCAGTTTTAAGGTTTAAGATGGGAAATAGCTGCTAAACCCAAAGCCAAACCAAAATAAACATGACAGAGCAGGAGGATGCACGAGCAGCTACTGCCGTCACATCGCTTAGTCACAATCCCCCGTTATATCTTTGAAAGCAGACAGCAAGCAGGTTTGTCATTGTGGTTTGTCATGGTGTTTGATTCCATTTTACTTTGTTAGCGTGATTGGCTAAAACAAAGCTTTGGTAGTTGGGTAGGTGTTTCTTTGCCCAATCAGTTTAAAGGGTTCTGCTGACTGTTCCTTCTTTCCAGATTGACAACCTGTATAAAAAATAAACGTTAGTACTACACATTATAAATCTGGCTTCCCAGATTAATAGTACCATACGATCTACGATCTACTTCAAATTTAACCTAATTCATAGATGATTTTATATTTCTGTTAGGATTTGTATTTATGCTGTGAAAACTCTAAATCATCTCATAGACTCTGCATCACACTGATACTGTAGCACCAAACCAAAATACTACATATTTGTACCATATATATTTAATGCTCTGAACTTCTATATCAACATGTTTTTGCACCATGTTTTTTTCCATCACACTATTCACATTTGATCACTGCTACACTTTATAAAATGGAAATGTTCTTAAAGCTGTACAAAACAAAATTTCATTTTGTTTGAAAGCACATTCTGGGCTTTCAAAATGATAATAAAGATTGTCTAAGTCTTAAAAAGTCTAAGGTTCTTTGTTCTTTGCTTTGATATAACAATGAGCATGAAGTCTTAGTAAATCAGGTCATGCATATGTGGTGTGAGGATGCAAACAAGATTGGTTTCACTTGAACTGATTTAACTTGTAAAGGGGATAAACCCTGATACTGAAGATTTAAAAAATATGACGGTGTTCTAAAAGGCATGCATAACACTGTATAAAGCTACAAAAGGCTAAGAGTCTCCATTAACTAGAGCTGGAACTAACGATTATTTTGCCAACCCATTAATCAGTTGTTTATATTTATCTATCTTAAATGCAAAATGTTAATATATTTTTTTTACAATTTTGATATGATTACTGCTCTAAGTGGGTCGCTCTGTTACTTAATTGCATGTCTTACAGTCTCTATACCCCTTTAACGATAATCAATTAAAAAATTAGTTGATTATTTCAATAATCGATTAATCACGATTAATCCAATTGTTTCAGCCTAGTTTTAACTAACAAAGTCAATGTTTCTTTACCATGGGATGATCCACATCCCACAAAATTTTCTACATTTTGACCTTGAAATAATTAAATCTCAAAACTGAAAAAATTACAATAAAAAAAAATAAAAATAGCTAGACACTAACAGGAAGCTAACTATTAGCAGGTTCCAGAGGTATTGGTTAAGCTAGCCTTAGAAATAACATAAAGCCTTAATCTTATGTACCTTTTTTTATCCTGTCAATTAAAACATGGTGGAATCTCTTCTGATTTTAATTTCTTTGTATCTATTCTATATTGTTGAGCGTGCCAGAAAACTTAAATATCCTCTTGACAAGGTAACTCAAAAAGTGGCTCCTTTCCTACTTTAAGTCGTAGGGAAACGGCAGTTCAAAACGTTGCATTTCTGAATTCTCTGGAGTGGTGCACGACTTTACACGAGTGAATAAACTGAATGTGATTGGTCATTTATGAAAGGTTTCCAAACATAGAAAAGGTTTCCAAACATAGAAAAGGTTCCCAAACATAGAAAAGGTTTACAAACATAGAAAAGGTTCCCAAACATAGAAAAGGTTTACAAACATAGAAAAGGTTCCCAAACTTAGAAAAGGTTCCC
>NW_015150899.1:237487-240059 GCF_000732505.1 Cyprinodon variegatus | reverse complement strand
ATAAACTGAATGTGATTGGTCATTTATGAAAGGTTTCCAAACATAGAAAAGGTTTCCAAACATAGAAAAGGTTCCCAAACATAGAAAAGGTCCCCAAACTTACAAAAGGTTCCCAAACATAGAAAAAAAAGGTGCAAAGTTAAGGCCCTCAAATTTGTATCCAATGATCAGAGTAATCCCAGCTACTTCACCAGGTTGAATCACGTTGACTACAATAGGCAGCACTTTATGAAACACACAAAAATAAGAGAGGAATCCTTTTTCCTATCCCTCTTTCCTGTCAAATTGCTTTTCAATGAACCCCACTTTTGCAAGAAAGTAAAAAAAAAAGAACATTGCCAGCTCAAAAAGACAATGACCAAAAATAAATGCATCTCAGATGTCCTCTCTCCCACTTAATTACACAGACTGTGAGACGTGAGACAAACCTTTCCAGCCCGGGTCAAGCATCCAATCTATGAAGCAATTCTTTTTTTCTTTCTTTTTAAACAAAGACAAACTCTGACACACAGCTGCTTTTAACTTATTTGGACCGTTTGAGAGGAAAAAAATTGACGTAATGTGACCAACTCTGGATTAGCCCAAATTCTCTACCTCACATTACGTCACTTTTACAGCCAAATAAACAATCTTAAGGGTAACATAAAACTGTGCTATAAAGGCACCATGACAGAACCCAAGATTCTTACACTAATTGTTTTATTGACACACAAAGTGCTTCCAAAGTGTGAGCTAATGACCAGGTGAAGTGCTTTAAGTAGAATCAGATATGAAAAGAAAATCTAAGTTAAAGCAAAGGTCCGGTTTCAGTAGTTTCACATAGTATGATGCAAATAAATGAGCCTTGTTATCAAGGACATTTACAGTGGAAGATATCCACTGTGGGGCCCGACCAGAGGCAAACTGTATTCCAGATGTTTGCCTCCATTTGACTGGAGTCATTTGGTTTAACCTTTCTGGCACGGGAGCAGACATTCAATTAGTGGATTTCACACTTTGGTCATGGAGACACTGTGGTCCTGGCTTTGGTTTCAATCAGCCACTAGTTGTGCACCCGCTCTAATTTCCATCTGTAGGACCACTCAATAAAATTGTCTCTTCTGCACGCACAAATGTGTCGTTAAAGATACAAAAAAACATGTTTAATATTTAGCCCAAATCATCCCCTTAAAATAGCCTCCAGTCCTAGAGTCGTATACTGACCAGCCCCATAACGAGTAACCAGGGTGCTGGACTCGTGACAGGAGCTCTGCCATCTCAAAAGGCACGAAAACGCAGATGATGCGGTCTGTATGAATGGGACCACAGTAAAATTTCTGTTTCATGTTTTTGTAACATGCTCTCAAAAGAATGCCAACTACTTCATCTGCACCAACCAAAGGAGGCTGGTTATCATTTTATTCATGCCCAGAACGAGTCAGTTACGAAACGGAAAGAGGAGGGAATTAAAAAAAAGGACTGTTTCAAAGTATTTTGACTTCCAGACTGCTGCTGGAGAGAAACAACCCAATGCTTTTATGCTTTTCTTGTGGCTTAAGTGGAGGAGAGCAGCGCTCAGCGGGGCGCACTGAGGAAAATGCTTTGAGATTTTTTAATGGTCCAAACACGGAGCCTTGAGGAACCACGGACTCTGATGCATGAAATCCATCGTCTGCCAACTGCTGTTCGTGCCATCTTTAACCAATACATTATTAAAGTTCAGCTAGTTCCCCTTCAAAAATAAAATAAAATATTTAGGTTTCAATTTCACAGCTGTTAACACGAAAACAGCAAAGAACTATTTAACACGTTTAAAACAAAAGGGGACACTAGTAGGAGAGTGGAGATGACAAATAAACTGCAATTTAAGAGTCATGCAATATGATCCCCCCTTGATCTAACCTTTCTCTTTCACAAACAAAAAGAAACTCCGCAATAAAAGGAGACAAAAATCTCTGTCACACCTTGTCAACCCTGCTGACAGACTCTCTCCTGAAGCCATAACAGCACAGCAACCTTAAACCATTAATATGCCTCCTAACACATGCAGGTGTTGGAGGATGATGACGCCTTTCCTGGAAAGTTTATTAAAAAGTGAAAAAAAAAAAAAAAAGCTTTAACAATAATTGATAAACTGATTTTTCCCCCCCTTTTTTTCTTGTACTTATATTTTTCAACAACTTAAACTAATATCAACAAAGATGCAGACACCTCTGGAGAAAATATACAAAGCTCGGTACTGACAACCACAAAACAGTCAATAACCCATTAAGTAGCTGCCAGTTAGAAACTCAGTTGGATAAATGTTCAGTAGAGACATTAGTAGAGACAGTCCAACCTGCTTAACGGGGCCACAAATATGGTTTAAACTTTACGTTTTTTCTCTCCCTAAAAATAGTAACCATACTAAACTATAATGTTTTAAAGGTTAATAAAGTATTTCCTGAGAAAATAAATTCCTTAAAATCCTTTCTGTTTGATCACTCATCTTTGCCGGAAATGGGATCCTATGCTACTTCCGATTGCCTCGTGAGACCATCCTGATCTCGCGAGCTTTCAAGATTTCACTCGCTAATCAGTCTGGAGACTCTCC
>NW_015150899.1:233687-236660 GCF_000732505.1 Cyprinodon variegatus | reverse complement strand
TTATATTTGGTTGAGCATGCGTGAATGAGCCGACGGTACGGACCATGCTGCCGGGGTGGATATTGCTACAATCTACTTCTTTGTGTCTTTATTTCTTTGGCAGAATTACAGCGCCACACAGTGGTTAGGCATGCATATTGCAACACATCTCACAGCAACGCCATTAAGGGCAGATTAGACTTCTGCAACCGCATACATCAAATGTCACTTAGGTCTTGTCGCAAACTAGTTTTGCTGGTATGGTTCTGCTCCGTCGGTAGGGAATTTCTAGGGAAGCACAGCAGTTTGCCGCCAAAGCGCAAGGGGGAGCCTTTTCAAGAACTAGTGAGAACTTCGGCGGATGGTCACAAGAACTTCCTTTCGGCAGAGACCTTGGTATCTTTATATAATTTGTCTGAAGCGTCGTACAAGTGGTCGTACTTCCTAAACTCCTTGATTAACCCCTCGAAGTAGTTTTCCATTGTTCCTCGGTTTTTAAAAATGGCGCGCCCTGGCACAGAATCGAGAAGGACAACCACACAGACACTCGGAAAGGCATACCAAGGACCAATCACAGCTGCTTTTTGTCTGCGCACTTCCACTTGAGGTCTGTGCGGTTTTGCAATCGTGCAACACATAGTCAGAATTTTTTTTGAGGTGCGTGACGACGGTTGCAAAACCTCTGCGTGGGGGGCGTGGTCAACCACCGAGACAGAGGCTATGCGTCAGAAGTATAAATTGCCCTTTAGGTTTCAACTTTATCTTCAACTGTTTTTGTGCAGTTAATGTATTCAGCTCCGTATGAACTAGTCTTAAAATTGTGTCGGACGGAAAGGGAGAACTTGACTTTATGTACAATCAGGGAAATTAGAGGCAAACGTCTTTTGGAGAACTGCGCTAGAAGTTGGGAGGATTTGAGCCAGGCCTACTTAGAGTCTTTTAATGGATGCCTTTATCATTTTGGTTCTTCAATCATAAGCACTGAGCTAAACTAATGAAGAAAAAATTAAGTTATATCTTGATTCTAGAGGTTTGGCAAGCACTATTATTAGAGTTAATTGAAATTAATCGAACTAATTTAAAATAAACAAGATCATATATACAAATGAATATGACTTAAACCGGTTTAAAAAGTTCTGGGACTTAAAATCTGTTGGAATTTTTCATTTATATACATTAACCGAACAGATGAGGTCAATATAAACAGGTTGTATTTTCAAATTCAACTGTATAAAAGACCAAGCACGTTTAAGAGCACTATTATTAGATTTAATTGAAATGAATTGAACTAATTTAAAATAAACAAGATCATATATACAAATGAATATGACTTAAACCGGTTTAAAAAGTTCTGGGACTTAAAATCTGTTAGAATTTGTCATTCATATACATTAGCCGAACAGATCAGGTCAATATATTTAAAGAAACAGGTTGTATTTTCAAATTCAACTGTATTAAATACCACTTTCTAGTTATTGTAGTTTAATTGATGCTATTTAATTCCAATTGGTCTCTATTGTGCCGCTTCCGGTAAATCCTGTTGCGTTTAATGGGTGTCGGTTTTTTTATTTCTGACTGTCTGGGGTCGTATTCTGACGGCATTGTTTGGCACAGCATCAGTTTGCTCAGCTTTCCTGCCACGCGTTTCCCTTCAGACCTCAGAGAAAATCACACAGCCAGCAGAGTGGAGGCGTTTTGAGGGAAGAGAATGACATTTACGGAGATTTCTTCCATTTTCTCCAAATAGAAAAACGTCTACACTGTTTCCAGAAAAAAAAAAGCAAAAGTGAAGAAGTTTGGGAACATTTCCCAGAAGACGCGCTTACTTACGTGTGTGCGCTGGATGAGACGCGCCTCAGATGTCTCTGTAGGTTCAAAGTCAGCAACTTTTATTCTCTGCTGGATTTAAAAAGTTTGGGATTTGATTATAAAGTTGGTTTTTCTTGTCGTCAGATTGCCTTCATCCTCCTCCACGTTTTATCCGGGGCCCACAGAAAAATGAATGGCTCCGTCCGCCTCCTCTGTCTGTCCGGCCAGACTCTGCTGCTGCTGCCTGGGATGGGAGTGACTGGCTGACCCGTTAGGGCCCTCCCCCATCCTCCAGCCCCCTGCCTCCCAGCCTCAACTCTAACCAGTATATCATTATTTTTATATCACTTTATAAGCCAAGGAGTTCTTATAATATCATTAAAAGGGCAACATCTGCTTTTAAATTTACATTACTTATTTTTCTCATGTTTAAATGTCCAAAATTAATAAAATCTCACCCAAATTTGGGACTCAATTAAGTGGAGCACAACTTCATCAAATTATTACTGAAGCAAAAAAAAAAAAATTCCAATCCAAGAAATTACCTTAAAGTAAATAGGTGTTTGGTAACAAGGTTACTCGAGTACAGTATGGAAGACCAGGAGAGTCACAAAAAAAAAAATTAACCAGTATATAATCATTTTTATATCACTTTATAAGCCAAGGAGTTCTAATAATATCATCAAAAGGTCAACTTGTACTTTTAAATTAACATTACTTATTTTTCTCATGTTTAAATGTTTAAAATTAATCAGATCTCACCCAAATTTTGGACTCAATTAAGTGTAGCACTACTTCATCAAATTATTATTTAAGCCCAAAGAAAAACTTGCCATCCAAGAAATTACCTTACAGTAAGTAGGTGTTAGGTAAAAATTTTACTTGAGTATGGAAGACCAGGAGAGTCACAAAAAAAAAATCTAACCAGTATATAATCATTTTTATATCACTTTATAAGCCAAGGAGTTCTAATAATATCATCAAAAGTTTAACATGTACTTTTAAATTAACATTACTTTTTTTCTCATGTTTAAATATTCAAAATTAATAAAATTTCACTCACATTTTGGACTCAATTAAGCGTACTTCATCAAATTATTATTGAAGCACACAGAAAAAGTTGCAATCCAAGAAATTACCTTACAGTTAGTAGGTGTTAGGTAAAAATTTTACTTGAGTATGGAA
>NW_015150899.1:226135-231547 GCF_000732505.1 Cyprinodon variegatus | reverse complement strand
CTAACGCTGTTCTCCTCAGCTCTCTCCCTGAGCAATCAGCAACAAGCTGCTGCCTCTGCCGCTGTGGTTCCTTAGGGCTGTGGGCACTCTGACCAAAACAAACCTGGACCTATGGTAGGAGAAAGAGGGGTCAACAATCGATGCTTGAAATAAGTAGTCTTCATCATTTGCCGGTCACGGCCAATGTAAGTCTAGTTCACATAGGTATTTTTATAAATAGTATGTTATTAGTCTGTGTAGAAGTCTAACTTGCTTCAGTCCCATTGGCATCATCTCTTCATTGATGCTGGTCTGATTTCTCACAAGACACACCTGCTCAGCTCTGCCTCGTCCTGGTTTCCACTCATCTGATCCACCTGCACCTATATATACCGAGTGAGATCCATTCCAGCATTCTGTTCCTAACTTCCTGCATGTTTGCCTGAGCTGATCTGTTCCTGTTTCTAAGCCTGAACGCTTTCTGATATGAAAGCCTGCCTGTTACCGGGCCTAAAACTATGCCCTGACTCTCCCTTGGCTTGCCCCTCAATTCTATCTTGAGATCGTATCACCTGGCCTCAACCCTGGACCTGCTCAAAAAACCTGCTTTGGTTCATCCTTTTGCTATTTATGCTGGATTTTGCTCTCAAGGTTCTGAACCAATACATTCCCGAAGACACTCTGGATGAACTTTTGAGCTCCATGGCATCACATGCCAACTGATGACACTGGAGATTCTCTGAATCTTCTTTATAGATGCTGGAGATCGGCCTGTTTTTCAGTGTAGTCCTGTTTCTCTGACCGTGACTGGCTGGATGTGCTCTCTTCATCCTCTGACATGGGAGCTGGCTCGGAGCTCGTCTGCCTGGCTGTGTGTTTCCTGGACCGGGCCGCCTTTTACAGCTGCTTTTTGTATCACTGCTTCTATCTCCTTAAACCCCAGTCGGCCTCAGCAGATGGCCGCTCACACTGAGCCTGGTTCTGCTGGAGGTTTCTTCCCCTTAAAAGGGAGTTTTTTCCTCTCCACTATCGCTACAAGCATGCTTAGTGTGAGGGATTGCATCTGAGTCAATGCAATCAACTGGTTTTCCTTAGATAGAAAACTTTGAATCAATTTGACTGCATGATCTGGTTGAACTGTAAAGTGCCTTTAGATGACGTGTGTTGTGAATTGGCACTATAGAAATAAACTGAATTGAATTGAATTTGGATTCAAACGCTCACCAGGTCTGATATCCAGAATTCTGTCGCTGACTTCATTCCACAGATTATTTCCTGGTCACTAATATTTCCTCTCTCATTAAAGGGACGTCATACAGGCGCCGCTTTGTTTTAAAAATATATAAATATAAAAAATATAACCGCTGATGTCTGGGGGAGAGTGATTCGCCTACATGTTATGAATGCTGGCGTACCATAAATGATAAATTAGGAACAGTTTAGTTTGTACCTAAAGTCGTTGCCCATAGGAAGACGTAACTTGGCCAATGTAAAAAAAAAATGGCGTTTCCCTTTAAAGAGGTTGAGACATCCAGCTCCGGTCTCAGACTTGTCTTTCACGTCCTGCTTCAGTTTTCTATACAATGAACTCTTAAACCATCTCTCTGTGTTCTGGCTGAATTCTGGGTCCTCAGATTCGTTAATAGCGATCTGCTGTAGCACAAAAGATGTCTGCCTCTTTAAATTCAAACCGACTCCTTTGTAATTATAAATAACAACTTCTAAGGCAAGGCAAAGATATAGACTTTCAGTTTATAGGTAATAATAATGTAACTATTACACACTGTACCTTTAAAGCATGACACTGCATGCTGTCTTTTTAAACTAAATACTGTAAATTCTGCTTATTTGACTTATAACATCAGAACCCACTTTGCTGTTCCGTAGCAGTTGTCCTTAATGGTTCCTCAGCAATTCGCCAGATTTAGTTTGTATGTGAGAAGTGAAGGCTTCATGCCCCACTCTCTCTAAATATCTGGTTCCTAACCTTTATTGGGAAGCTGACAGCTGAACAAAAAGCCAACAGCCTTCAGTGCAGATTGCTCACATTCTAAAAGTTCCTTCGCCTAATGTCCAACACATCTTCCAAACTTAGCGCTCGTTTCACAAGTGTTTATGGCTCCACCGTCTTCTATTTTTGCCTAATTCAATAGAATTATGTGGCGCCTGTAAAAACAATTAAAGAAATGTAAAAAAAAAAAAAATGAAGGTTGGCTCACTTGAATAAGAATGGTGTGAAACAAAAACCTTTGTGTTTCTATCTATGGCTAACACAGCAGTGAAGGACTCTGAATGGACCTTTTTTTTCACAGTGTTGTGACTCGGAGGAAAGCAACTGGTGCCAGAAGTTCAGAGCGTTTTTATTCCTGCTTCTTGGAGAGTGAGATTTGAAGGGAGCATAAACACAAGGCAGGTCTCATGACTTGATCAGGGAGTTTCTACCTAAACAAATGTTGTTATTGTCAGTAACAACAGCCTTGATGTTATCTCTCCAGTTCCTGGGATCATTGTTACTCTGACTGAAACAAAAGGTTTCCAGTACTGGTTGTAACAATGACAAATCAGTGCAATAAATGTGGTTAACAAGACAAGGTAGAGATCTGAGTGACTCTGAATATCTGCTCTATAGTGATTTATATAAAAAAAATACCACTTGACTTTTCCTTTGAGTATAATTTAAACTTTAATGTGAGGAACTAATAGTTTTTTCTTTAAAAGATACTACTGTAAATTGCACTAAACTAAGTCAATTTCACATAAAAAAATAATAGAGTCTTAACACATCATCCTCTATTGTGAAACACGGAGATAGCAGCGTCATGGTGTGGGATACATGTCTTTTGGAAGGATAGAGAAGAAACTGGAGAGGAGACTGAATATAGAGCGAGGGCTGCAAAGGAATGGTTCAGAGAAAACATTTATGTGTTTAACTGGTCTGGTCAAAGTAAAGAACTAAATCAAGCTAATAATAGATAACAAGGTCCTACTCCACAAGAATACACGGGTGTCAGGTTACCACATCATACCAATCACAATGAAAACACATGTTGGCTTTTTGTTGTTTTTTTTATAGAAAAAATGTAAGAGGTATGAAAAGTTTTGCAAGATAATATAAATTCTTAAATTTGTTTGCCATATCTTAAAGCTCTGCTTTGGTTTATTGACATAAAACCACTGTCTGGGTTTCTAAAAATGGATAAAAAAAAAAACATTATTGAAAGAATTTCATTTGGACAAACAATTATTAAAATAAGAGAACTCCAGAGCTTGTTTTTAATGATTTCAATAATATATGTATTCTAAGTGGATTTGTTTTCACTGTGTGTCTTATCATCACTGTTTTTATACTGCTGAATGTAATTGCCATGCAATTATAAAATTATAAAAAGTCCTCACAGACAGGAAAGTAAGGTGGTGCAGGGGTGATGATATGGGCTAACTGCTCCAACAAGAGCACCAACCACTTTATCACCATCATTTTTATTTATACAGCACTTTAAAATAGCTACAGTTGAAAACAAAGTGATGAACATAGTTAAAAATAATAAAACACATAAAATAATAAAATGCAGCAAAAAAATATAAAATAAGGTAATAAAAAGAAAGCTAAATAAGTAAGGGCAAAACAACTAAGTCCTGCCTGTGTTAAAAGCCAGTGAATAAAATTACATTTAGAGCCGTATATAAGCCGTTTATAAACACAGTATTTTCCTGAAAAGTGGTTCTATAAGCTGCTATTGTATATTTAAAGTTTTTTTTTATTATTATTGCACTGCTTCAGCATGTAGTTTGTGTTTTTGTTAAATAAATTACATGGTTAAATGTGTCATGTGTTCTTGGTCATTACAGATTTGATGAGGTGACGATTGAATGAGCTCTTATGGTGATTGGAGACATCTTAGAAAAGTGCTGATTAATGTGATGCATAAACAAAAGAATAAACAGAAATTCAGATCCAGATTAGTCCTGCAACTAATTCAATATTTTAGTAATCAACTAATCTAGCAAGACTTATATGATTATTTGGTTAATAAAAAACATATGCTTTTAGTAAGTTTACATTTTTAAAACAAAAAACTTTAAGTGTGTATTTTAAAAGAATCCTAAATGTAAAAAAATGTTCAAAAAAAATAAATAAATTATGCATATGTAATTTTATTTATATATTTTCTGTTTTATCTTAAACAGAAGGTGTTTATATTTCTCTTAGAGTTTTATCTTAATAACTGCTGTAAGTAGTGTATTCTTTCAGCAAATGGCAAGTTTTAGAATCTGTGTACATTATTGTAGGTAATGATTTAACTTAATTGGTTCACAATTAGTTCAATTATTTTTCGTTTCCAAGCAAACGCATGTCTGGTGAATAGTCCCTCAGCATGACTAAAAACACTTTAAAAATACCCTTTTTTGTCCTCCTGCTGCTTCATCAAAATCTAATTTATTAATGAGGAAAATCCAAAGCTCTAATCTGCAACCACCTCCTTTACTTCTCATCATCTTTCTCTCCGTGGCGGATCTTGAACATTCCCAGCTCTTTCTCTGCGGTGGTCTCCAGTCATTGTGAAAGAGCTGTCAAAGATTTACATTTTTACGAGGTGTGATGAGCATTCGGATCTCCTTCTTTCAAGGCTCGACGTTCAACACATTCCTGACCGCGCTGGTCAGTCGGATTTTAATCTGTTTTCACAGGCAGGCAGGCAGCGTAGAAAGACACATTCTACTTTGGAATTCCTCTCCCTCCTCACCGCGGGCTCAGGCCTTCCTTTCTTGTGGACATAGCAGAAAAGGTTTCAAGGATGGCAGCCATGTGTGTGTGCTTCATCAGGCGATCTTAAAATATAACAGCCTGCAGACTTCTATATCTTTCATCTTCATAAAGTTCTATAAAGTAATTATTTTCCTCTCAGATTTCTACCATTTTCTAATGTTTTCACATCTGTCAGATCATCAAACACATTATAGTCATGGATAGTACTTTAAATGATGTCACAGCTTAAGTGGACAAACTTTATAAACCCACCTGGTCCTTTTCTTAATTTTTATTTCATTTTTGATGACCCACATTTCTATGTTATAACCTGTTAACACTTTGATGCCTGTTGTTGCTAATAAGCAACAAATCGCTTGTATTACACTGCAAAAAATGTAAATCTAAGTAAGTCAATTTTTTTTTCTTGAATTGAGCAGGTAAGTGAGACACTTTGCCATTGGAACAAGCCAATTTACTAGGGATGCATGATATTGGGATTTTGGCCGATATCCGATATGCCGATATTTTAAAACTCATGTAGCCGATAACCGATACCGATACTGATGTTAAAGCTGGACAAAAATAAGTAGTCATTAAAAATAGCAGTTTTGTTATCCATTTCTGACACTTTGAAAAATAATATACTTAAATATATTTTCATATGCTGATATCAAATCGATTTT
>NW_015150899.1:199414-225795 GCF_000732505.1 Cyprinodon variegatus | reverse complement strand
TCACCCCAGTGCAAGTCACAGTTTATGTTATTATCTAGTTATAACTGCTGTTACAAACTATACTTTACCTTCATATCTATTTATTTAGTAACATTAACATTTTAATTTGGCATCTAATTAAAGGGAAAAACACACACAAAATGTCTTTTTTTAAAGTACATGTATATCAATTCAGGCTTCAAGGGGTTAAATCAAGAAACTGAAGGCAGAACCAGCTGACAGCATGGAATAGGGTAAGACACACAGGGGCGATTCTAGGATTAGAGGTTTAGGGGTGCTGAGCACCCAGAGAGTTGTCTGGCTAAACAAGATGAATTTCATTGTTTTCTACTATAATTTTTAAAACATGTTAAGTGCGTTTTATTGATAACTGCTCCATCATCATGGATAAATCATAAAATGGATTGTAAATACAAATATCTATTAATTTACTAAAGATTTAGTAAATTTAAATATTGATATTGAAATGGGGTTTTAAAGATAATCAAACAGGGCAGTCTCTGACACATTAGAGCCCCTTGCTGCTGAATATTTCACCAACACACCAGCAATAGTTGCAGAAATCTGACTGAACATTTCAGAAATCACCTGAATGCAGCGTTTTCCTCAAAGTGTTGGTCAATATTTTAGTTAAGGAGCTCCCTTAGGCTTGTTTACTTGTTTTTTTAGTATTCCTGATTAACCAGAACAGAACTGAAGGGGTTAAATACCCAAATACTGTATAGTTTTTACAATATCACTTTTTTGTTTTGTTTTGTTTTGTTTGTTTTTTTATTGTAAAAAGCGCACACAGTATTAAAAAAATAACTAATATTTCAGGGGTGCTTTGATTCAAATTAGGGTTGCTTCAGCAGCCCAAAAAATAGGCTAAAAACGCCTAAGACATGCAAAAAACTTACATAATCTGCAACCCAAAACATTGCTATCTGTCTGGGAATTTTTAAAAAGACCTTTTTTAAGGCCTTAGGACTCAAGTGAAGTAAAGTGTGAGCCATTGTGAATTGTCCTAAGAGCTGTGATACCAGAATTGCTCCCATCAGCAATTGACCCTGCAGGACTTGCTTCAAATTATGAAAACATGGTTTCTGCTCTTTCTGCAAAAAAAAAAAAAAATAAGATTTTAAGTTTGCTAACTGAAACTCAAGAGCACTTAAGTTCAGCAATCCCCTGAATGGTGGGGGAAAAAAAAATATTGTATTACTTAGTAGTTGAATAAGTGCATTTTTGTTGGAAGGTTGCAAGTACCCAGTTCGATCCCTACAGCCTCCACTCTGGGTCCCTGAGCAAAACCCTTAACCCCACACTGCTCCCCAGGAGTCGCACAGTGGCAGCCCACTGCTCCCAAAGGGGAGGGGTCAAAATGCAGAGAGTGAATTTCCCCATTGTGGGACAATAAAGGGATTTACATGACATTAATTACCATCAATGCGATTCTTGAGATATTCAGATACCAGTGATTAAAAATAAAGCATTTTTGAAAGAAAAACCCTCTTTTGCTGGTTTAGTTTTTTTGCCTAAACCAAACCCCAAAGTGTGATGATGTCCCTCCAGAACATATGCTAGCCAACATGATGGATATACATACTGAAATGGATACAGATAGCGGCAAAGTCTTCGTCAAGTGAATGTGTTTCAATGGTTGATGAACCGAATCCAGTCGACAAACAGGTCCAGCAACTGCTGCCCCTTAAGGCCTGGTTATCCTCCCGCAGCAATTTGTAACAGTGAGTTTGTCGCAGATATTTTTGATTTATGCTCAATATTGAAGCGTAGTCTATGCTATGTTATTCCACGCCACAACGCAAGAGGGATAATCACGAACTAGCTGTGGGTCTAGATACGGCCGAGGGGGTAAAGAAGTGGGGCGAGTTTGTGCGACAATGGAGGGATATGAGGGTGAAAAATAGCAAAGATCCAGGTGGAAAAAGGGTCCCAGCGTTCTCGTGCACCTCGCTCTTCTAGCTGGTCCAACTTCACGAGTCGTTTTCCACAATGGCGTTCATACAAACAAAACAAGTCGGTAAGGTGCCAAACAGGAAATACGCATAGTGTAGAGAAGCTGTAGATTTGACCAATCAGAGGCCTGCAGTCACCTACAATTTTGGAGAGGTGCAGCAGAGTGTCTGTGGAAGGGGCGGGGACATCTCTGCGTTCACTGCGACACACATTTCTGAGTATAAATCAGACTTAATGTTTGGGCCTGACGCCTCCTCAGATGTGGGAAAATGGGGATGACGAGAATGAGATGTTGACTGTAAGTCAACAGACTTTCAAGATGGTAGGTGTTTAAACAGAATATTTAACTCGATTAAGTTTTTAAACCCGTCTGACCCTGATACGGCTCAGGCCATATATACGCATCTTGACCTGTTTATAGAAAGTACTACAGCCTTACAGGCTATCTATTGCCAAAATATTACCACAAACTGTTGTGGACCTACAGCACTTACTTTAAACCAGGCATCCCCAAAGTCAGTCCTAGAGGGCCGCTGTGATGCAGGTTTTAGAGGTTTACCTGCTCCAGCACAGCTGATTTACATTGATAGTTAATTAACAGACTTTTGCTGAACTGCAATCATCAGAATCAGCTGTGCTAAAGCAGAGAAACCTCTAAAACCTGCAGGACAGCAGGATTAAAAATGCTGTTTTGCACAATTCATCCAAACCCTAAAACAGTTAGCTTGGATCTCCCAGTGTACCAAAAACAGGAAGAAAGGATGTGACGTAAGAGGAAGACGAAGTACTCTGAAACAGACTTTCTTCCTCATGCTCTATTTTTCTTATCAATCTAGGCAAATCTTGAGCAACAATCTGTTGGAATGACATCAGCTGCACTTCCACCGACCATCAAAATATGCAAATTGCAATTATAAAAATAAATTTCTTCAATGGAAATATGGCAATTTAAAAAACAAACAAAGAAACAAAACCCCTTTAAGCAAAAGGTTTTAAAACAAAGTAAGCTACCCAAAGATTTTACTCATCTAATAGCACTACTACAACATTTCTGCTCAAGTAAACATATAGTTACACAAACAAGAGTAGAAAAACACTTGGTAAAAAAGACTTCTTGTTTGATTAATTACAGGATTACAAATTAACTCTGTAGAAGAACTACATTTCCAAATTATATTTCTCAACATAAAACTGCATTGGAGCAGGGTAAAAAAAACATCCACTGCTGATCACTGAACAGCTGAACTTGAGAGTTGAGAGAGTAAGCAGAACCGTTACTCTGGTACAAGTACTTCCCAAGTAATTTACTCAAGTAAAATCATAAGGTACAGTAAAATTACTCCTAAAAGTAAAATCTTTTCAACATATTACTCAAGTAAATGTAACAGAGGAAGTGTGACCAGTTACAACGCACCTCTGACTAGGAGGAAATTGTAACGATCTTGGTTCTGTTGGTTTTCTCTAAGTTTTCAGTTTTAAGTTCATCCAGGTGTTTTCTTTTCCCTTGGCTTCCTCATCAGCTCTACTCACACCTGCTCCTTTTCAGCTCGTTAGTCCTGCCTTTGTTCAGTCCGCCATAAATACACTCCCTCTGCAGTCCCTCAGTGCTGGTTCCTCGTCTTACTTTGTCTCACCCTGGCTCCTTGTGATGGTTTTCCCCTGATGTCTCCATGGTTCTGGTTTGTGTTTTATTTTTATGTTGGATTTTTGGATACCTGTTTTTGCTACCTGTGTTATCCTATTAAATCTTCAAAGAACACACCCCTGCCTCTCAGCCTCTGCATTTTGGTCGTCATAAAAACCTCCAAACACATCGTGACAGAAATATTTCTTTTGGCTGTTAAAATGTTTGCATTGGAAACGCTTTTATTTCACATCACAACTAGACAAGAAAAAAAAAACTAAGTATTAGGATGATGAAATACATGAATGTTATTAATCATTTATTGTTTAAACAAACTTACACAAGTTAATTTAAATGCATTTCCTATTTAATGGAAATACCAAAAATGTGAAACTGTGGGGTTTTTTTTAACATTAGCAGAACATCGATAAAGTTTGGTGTACATTCGTAATGGAAATGCAGCCATTGTTTGTCTGTCTAAAAATCTTTTATTGAGAGCAATCAGCGTCAAACTGTAGGCATACATTTCCCTGGACAGGACCAGTAAAGTGAATGTGGCCTCAGGGGACTTCTGCTTCATCTAACGGTCCGAAAACGGATTGATAATTACTCCTTCTAAATCGACCCTTAGGTTTGAGTGTTCGCACATAGCTTGTGTGTCTCTGAGCTCCTCTGTCATGATCAGGCCGTCTAGGTCTTACTGCTGTGCTTGCATTAGGACTTCTGGACACAGGGAGACTCAGCTTTTAGGACAACTTCAGAGACAGTTGGCCTGTTAAAAAGATAAATGGATAGGTAAAAAGGTGGGATTAAGTGTTAAAAACAAGCTGAAACCAGAAAAAGCATGAGCTCAGTTGTGACACAAGTATTAGCAGATCATAACAACACAGACAGGAATAGTATAACTCAGCTCACCACATATAGGCTATAAGAAGTGTAAAAGTGGTCTGCAGACCACATGACAGGCTCCTGTTTTACATAAACGGTAACATCTTATGAAATACATTATTTACCAGTTCTCAAATTCACTTTTGATTGAACTAAAATCATAACTTTTGCTCAATATTGAGAAAATAATAATGGTGTGTTTTCATATACAATACTGATGCTCCTTGGCTTTTAGTTTTAGCCACTTTCCAGTGTAACAAATGACATAAAACATGTGCTACAGGCAAGCCATATGGTCTGGCTGTTACTAAATGAATAATTAATACATTTGTGACCTAAAATCTGCAAAGACACATTAGGTTCAAAGCTTATTCTGGCATAAAGGAGCTCAAAAATGTTGATCGACTAGAAAGACTTGGAAACATGAACTCTAACTTATGGCTTTGTTTTTCCTAATTGTTTGGGTTCAAATAATTAGCTTTCTAATCGTCTTACTACTCTTTTGTTAGTAATTATTTTAGGACAGCTACATTCAGATGTTTCTAAGGTAACATTCAAATATTTGCACTGAGATCTACCTAAGAAATTCCCTTTTCCCATCATAAAGAGAGGAAAAATTATATTTAATATTTTTTGCTGCTTTTTTTAAATGTTGCACTAAAATATATCCCTTTGTGCGTTTAATTAATACAGTTAAAGGGGTAATAGAATGGATTTAGTTAGTTAAAGCAGCACAAAATCTAAATACGCAAATATTTCCTTCTATGGATGTTTATGGTAATCTCCCTTCCGCCATATTAACTTAGCAGTATGAACCAAGAATCGGAAATATTTTAAACAATGTTTAGTGTGTTTATGTAAAAGCTGTCATGGATACTGCTAGTGTGCTAGGTATAAAAATCCTCCCTTTAAGTATCAACAGGATGGTAATGCCCTTTATCACCTACTCACAAACTCTAAGAAACAGATGAAACATGTTTCCTAAAATGCTCCAAAAACCTTATTATTATTTCTATATTCTAAGGACACAGGCTTTATACATTTGAAAACATATGACACAAAAATACCACCAAGGGAAAATATATATAAAAACCAGGACTTTTAGAAATAAAATAGAATTTATTTCATCACATTGTGAACACATAATACTCATTGCATTATGAACCTTCAATATAACACAACTGACAAAGAATAAATTTCATACATCACAGGTTAAACAATTCCCTTTTTCAGCATATTGGATAAAGTTAAAAAAATAAACAATTCAGCAAAATGGCAACAAACCCATTTTGGTCCATCGCCTGTTTTCAATGAATCATTTTGTCTGATAAATTACTTTATAGAAGAGAGAAACCTTAGGGAACCAATCACAGCCCCTTAAAGAGTCAGGCAATTTTCAGGAAGCCATATTCTTTTCCATTTTGCTCCAAAGATGGATTCTGAAAACCTCATTTCCAGACACTTTGTCTTAAAAATTATATATATTTAGGCAGAAAAAAACATATTTGCATTCCTGATTGAGCGTATATTAATGCATTTTTGCAAATTACATAATAGAAACATGTTAGCGGACAATTATTTCCCAGAAGAAAATCCCTTTATGGATGGTTGCATGGTTACGCAGAATCAGAACAATATCATCCCAGGTGAAGGAAACCTTGCTAGTCATCCAGCCGATATTTCTGACCAAAATTAGTTTTTTTTTCTTTTATTGAATCAGCTAATACAGCGACAGATTCATTCAACAGCCAAGCCTCAAGATCACATGAGCCGCATGCAGTTCAGCTCCCTCCATTTAGTAAAAATATGTCTTCTTTACTCTGATTTCTTAATGTTTCTATAGATTGAGACCTATTCAGCATGTCGTGTATTTGTTATCATTATCATTTTTATCATCCAAATGAGGGAAGAAAAAGCTACACCAGCCACCAACTTTGACTTGCAGCCGCTGTCAAACAGATTTTCAACATTTCTAGGCTGTTAACCAGCTATCAAAGGAAATCAGCTGTGCTAAAGCTGTAAAAACTCTAAAACCTGCAGGACAGCGTCCCTCGAGGACAGACTGTGGACATGCCACATTTAAAGTATCAGATCATAAACACTTCTGGCATTATTAGTCCAAACTTGACATCATAATGCACTTCAAAAAGGGTTAATCAACCTGCAAATTCAGATAATATATATATTTTCTTTATTTTGAAGCCACCATGGGAAGGTTAAAATGGTTTTACATTCATTTAAAAGCTTATGCTGCCTATTCTGTAGGTATTGAATGTAGGTATTCAGTTACTCCGAAAGAATAGCTGAGAAAGAAAAATAAAACGGGACCTAAAGAGGTAATGATTTGCATTAATTAGAACATTATTAGATGCAGATTTTTTTTTTTTTCCCTTTAGAAAAAGTCACCAAATATATTCTGGATTAATGATTGTTCAAGTGCGGCTTTAACATTTTTTTATTTCTCAAACATGTAAAAGTCTGATTTTTCCCAAAAGGAGAAAAACTGGGTGCAAATTCCAGTTAAAAAAGAACGACAGATATGGCCTGGCATTAAGAGACCATTTTTAGAAAAGCTACCTTGAAACCAGTTTAAGCAGAACTCAGAATCTGAAAGAATTTGTTCATAAAAACAATATTTACATTGTTCTCTGCTGTTAGATTTCACAGTAAACAAAGTGCAAATAGAAACCTTCATGATGTCTCCCTTGTCTCCGTCTAAGCCCAAGGCCCCCAGGCTCCAGTGGGGCCCGGGTCACATCTGGGGTCATCTTTAGGGTAGTTTATGGGCAGTGCAGTTTTCTGGTGCTCTTCGAGTCTATTGAGGAGATACTCAACCACATCGGGGAAATGAGCTGACACCTCATTTCTCTCCTCGGGATCTTTCTCCACGTCAAACAGCATGACGGGCTTCAGTGGATCCTCCTTAGAGAGCTCAGAATCAGAGCTGTTGTGGCCGGGTCGGGGGAACCAAACTTGACAGCCTGGGAGGGTAATAAGATAAGGTACTTGCTAGTAGACATTCTGTATAACAATTAAGCTGAATTACTCAGTTTCTATGTATTACTATGTATGTTTTCCCTACTTAAAATAATTATAAAAAAGGTATCTCTGAATTTAAGCTTTGTCCCACACAGGGAGACACATGAGATCATGTCTTAAAAGGCTGAAAAATAACCTGCTGGCATTCACAAACTTTTAATATATTGTAATGTAGACCATCTTGATGTCAACAATACAGAGTCATCTCTTTTATAAAAATCTCATTATTTAAAAATATAAATCTCTCTCTATTGCTTAGTCCCAGGATGAATAGATTTACTCCTCCACCACCTTTGGAAGATTGCGTTTATTGAAACCGCTTTTTAAGGAGTTCGCTGTTTGGACAGTTTCCTTATCGATGAGTCAAAGGCATCCTAGGATTGTAGGAGGCTAAAAATGTATTGTTCATACAGAACATGTCAGAAACAGAGTTAAAAGCAGATGTGGAGTATTTAAAACAGACACGGACAAAGGAGAGAATGAGATTTGTTTAACACCCTTAAAATTAAAGAAAAAGGCTGTTAGTTGAAGGAAGGAAGGAAGGAAGGAAGGAAGGAAGGAAGGAAGGAAGGAAGGAAGGAAGGAAGGAAGGAAGGAAACCAGGACGGAAGGAAAGAAAGAAAGAAAGAAACAAGGACCGAAGGAAAGAAAGAAACAAGGACCGAAGGAAAGAAAGAAAGAAACAAGGACGGAAGGAAGGAAACCAGGACGGAAGGAAAGAAACCAGGACGGAGGGAAGGAAACGAGGACTGAAGGAAAGAAAGGAGGACGGAAAAATGAGAGAAACAAGAGGACAGGGATAGAAAGACAAAAAAAACAAACCAGGGAAGAAAAGGACACTAGAAAGGAGACAAAAAAGAGAGCCAGCAGAGAGGATAAAGAACGGAAAGAGACACTAAAGAAGGCAGAAGACAAGGAGGGAAGGGAAACATGAGGGTTTTATTGGACGGATGGAATGAGGGTGTGGGAAAAAAAATAATATTTAGCTATACTCTTACTTTTCCTGCACTTATCCAAAACCTAAAAAATATTGATATTAAATTCCATACTTTCCAGACTATATAACAAACCCCAGAAGTCACTCTGTTTGAAATATGCTACAAAACAAAACAAGCACCAGAATCCATCTAAACATGATCATAGTAATACTTTTAACCTTTAAAAAGCTTTATTTCCTAATAAAGGTTCATGGAGTTAAAAAGTAAATTTCATCGTGCTTTTAGTGATTTTCTACTCTCAGACTAAACATGTCATTACAGCAAAGATCACTGACCGGGGTATCCAGTCAGCAGCTTCCAGTTGGAGGATCGAATGGCTGCGTGAATGGACACATTGAAGCTGGAGTTGGCCCTCCACTTTTCAGGGGACCCCCGAGCCAAAGTTAACGGGCTCTGCCTGCCAGGACCTGCGGAGAGAAGACAACGGTGCTGAGCTTTCCAGGTCGCCCACCTTCAATAACATCAGAAATGCTGATCCTGAGGATATCAGACCACCACTGGACACAAAGCCCCTTCTGTGGGTGTCTGTGTAAACTGGACCAGGAGGAAGACCGGCAGCAAACCTTAGTGCATACCTGAACATCACAGTCCGTATCAAATGAAGGTGTCAAAATAAATAAAACCTAAAGGGAGGCTTGCTTTTGTGGGAAAGAAAATAATAAAGATCAGTTGTGAAACAGCAGGAACAGAATGGTTTAAAAAAAAAGCTTGATATCATTGCTTGTTTAAAAATGTACTTATGTCTTTTATAAACAAGCTAACGTTTCTTAAGGTGTTGATGAAATGTCTGTGAAAGACTCCTGCTAAAATTCAATAACATCAGTAAAGCCGTGCTAGAGCAAAGTGAAGCCATCCTGAGTTTGCTATTTAATAGAATATTAAAAACAAGCTGATTTTCCTCACATTTTCATCCTCTATCTCAAGCCAGAAATAAGTAAAAAAAAAGAAAAGAAAAAAAAAACATCAAAAGTAGCAGTAAGGCATTCAATAGCCATATATGTATAATAGTCCTATCAATAAGTCCAGAAGATGCGAAACTGGACCTTTTTCCACAAGATGAGATGGGATGAAAAAGGATGGCGGTGAATCTAAACGACATTAAAAAGGTTTCTCAAAGAAGTGGTTGTGTTTGACAGGGATTTCTTGTCTTCCCCATGTATCCACAGGCCAAGATGACCGGGCTTGAAATGTTTAAAGAATAAATCAGGAACTATTGGAAGGCTTTTGGGGCAAAAATTAAATCAAAACAAGTGTGAATCATCCAATCTGAAACAACACTATAATTAACTTCTAGACTGTCATTAAAACATGGCTGAAATGCAACTTTTGAAATAATGTATGAATATTTATGCATAACCTAGATCCACACTGCATACTTCTGATTTTACTAATTAGACAGTAATAAGAGGCACACGCATCACGAGGTGAATATGTAATTCAAGCCGTTTGGTAATCAGGTTATTATTTCAGTGCAACAGTTGATGAATAAATGGTTTAATTCGCAGGTCTTCAACAGGGGGTCCGTGACCCCTAGGGGGTCCATGGAGGTACTGCATGGGGGTCTCAAAAGTTTTGGTTGATTAAACTTATTTTTTAAATTCCCCACTGCAATTTTTCCACTAATTGAAATGTCTTTAAATACACATTAACATGAATTCAACAAACTGTAGTAAACAGATAAATGGAGGCAGAAGATGTCTTTCAGTCATCAATGCACACATTCAGCGACAAACAGGAGCTCTTTCAAGCTGGGCACCGTTTCATTCACAACACCTGTCCCATCAACCAGGAATCAGAATCAGAAATACTTTAATAATCCCAAGGATAAATTATTTTCATTACATTTCTCCATATTTAATAGAGTGACTATAGGACCAGTTTGATATAACACAGTTTCATACAATACATATAATTAGGGGGTCCCCGCTCTATCTCGCCATCAGTTTGGGGGCCCTTGGACTGGAAAACGTTGAAGACCCCTGGTTTAATTAATCTGGTAAGTTAAATTTTGGGGGGACTTAATATAGAAGGAGAGCGGTTGTGAACAGCAGCTTTTCTGATATTGACACAGATTTTCGATTAAAGTTATAGTGGAGGATGTTCTTGTTCCGGGTGGATCATCTAAATAAGTGGTCCTCCTAATTGTCAATCAATCTGGTAATATGTTTACATAAGGCCGTCCTACGTGCTCTTCTCCATTTTCAATTACATAGTGAGTCTGACATAGTGGAAAAATTATGCAAACAGCAACTGTTAAACAGAGCGTGCATGAGGAGAAGTGGGCTCGTTCATGCTCTGATACATAATAGGCGTTTCCTCTCAGGAGCGGGTTCAGGGTTGTGCATGTGCACAAAGGGCGGGCCCTTACAAAAAAATCACAAAAATCCTCCATGATGCCTTTCTTTTTTGGGGGGTGGGGTGGGGGGTTATTAAATATCATAACTCTATTATAATATTTAATAAAACTAATAACTAATAATATTTAATAAAACTAATAACTGTTAAGTCTCAACTGTCTCAAATTTTAAATTTTTTTATATATATATTTTTACCCCTGTATGATACAGTTCAGCTGGCAGATGTAAATTTAACCAAAGAAGGATAATATAGTTAGGGATGCACGATATTGGGATTTTGGCCGATATCCGATATGCCGATATTTTAAAACTCATGTAGTCGATAACCGATATCGATGACGATGTTAAAGCTGGACAAAAATAAGTAGTCATTAAAAATAGCAGTTTTGTTATCCATTTCTGACACTTTGAAAAATTATATACTCAAATATATTTTCATATGCTGATATCAAATTGATTTTTAAAAACGCGGTATCGATCTATTTTACTTTCAAAATCTCGTAAAATTTCATCGTTCTGTTACAAACTCTCGTGATATTTTGCAAATTCTTGTGAGATTTTGTTAGTAAAATAGATCGATACCGCGTCAATATATCAACTTATAAAAATATGGCAAAATTTTGTGAATTTTCGGGGGATTTCGTAGCATAACGATGACATATAGAAATATTTCATTAGTAAAAGAGATTGATATGGTGTTTTTAAATGGCAATATATCAGCATATGAAGATATTGTGATATTTTAATGTATCAATATTTTTTCCCTCGTCTTTAGAAGTTTTTAAGTCTGTAAGTTTTTGAGGAAGAAGAAGAAGTAGTATTTTTTTTTTATTTAGACTTTAAAAATTCAGAAGCTGATCAAATATCGGGTTAAATATCGGTGGGGTGGCCGATGTCCGATATTCAGTTTTAAGGTTGATACAGGCCGATACCGATAGGGGGCCGATTATATCGTGCATCCCTAAATATGTTTTTTTTTTCCAGTTCAATTACAGATTCAATAATTTGCATTTTAAAGGATTTCTTACAAGTATGCTGAGACTAAAAGTATTTTCTTAAAGGAGCGCATACATTTAATGACAATTTTCTTCCCTTTCAGGTGTTTTCTTAATAAATTATTTTGAATATCTGGCATTAAAGGTGCAGTAGGAGATCTTTTCTGACGCATTTTTTTAACCATGTGGCTTAAAGATCTCCCCACAGCTGCTTAGCAAGCAGTGACAAAGAAGGTCTGGAAGTGAGACTAAAATAAAAGGTCCCCGCTACAGTGAGAAATCAATGATGACCAATAATGTCCACCAATCACAAACCACTTTCGGTTGTACACTATTGGTTCCTGACACGTCAACCACGCTCATCTGCTTGTCCCTCCCCCTTGTGCGTTTACCGTGACACATGAACGAATCGAACCCCAATGCTCGCACAGGAAGCCATGGCTGGAAGCTAGTCACTGTTATGCTACGTTCACACCTAAAGCAGCAAGAGCAGCAAAAACATGCGTGCTGCTTAATTTTTTATGCTTGTACAAGTTTAGTTCTGATGCACGTTCTGATGCGCGTTGGGTGGAGCTACCCTATCCTTTCTTTGCCTGTAACAATAGCAGCTATATTTACTGTGACCAGCGGCTAAAAAGTAGTTTGAATCTATTTTGAAGTGAGAAAGTTCACCTGAAAACATGTTCAGTGTAATCAGTTCATCCAGAATACCATCCTGCCTTCAAATATTATCTCTGTCAGAGTCGCTTAGACCCCGTACACCGGCGGCGGCTGGAAAACGGTTTTCATGTACGTAATCCAAACTGCAGGCACCAGGATAATAAAAAAGCGAACATATATCACCAGCAGATTTCTACATATTAAGTTAATTTAGGCGTTAATAAACTGTTTCAGAGGAGTGATCATAGCGCTCTGCATCATCAGTGCTGTGTCTCTCTCCCTGCCAGCTCCCAGATCTGCAACGTGCTGCTTCAGTTGCTCAGATGCGCTGCAGGACCTTTCGCTGCGCCGTGATGAACACCTCGACACACAGAATGCATGTTCATGTGTTTTGAAGCTGAGGTTTCAAGGGGTGATCTGAAGGGAGAGGCATGGTTGTGTATGTTCAAAAATATAGCTTCCTGGAACCGTTTTTTCCAAGATCTCCTAAGGCACCTTTAAAGAAAAGGAGATGATTTCAATTTCCATGTTGTTTAAAAGTAGGTGGGGAGGAATCCAAACCAAACGTAGAAAAAAAAGTGTGAAAAGTTTGATAAGTAAGCAGCTTTTAAGAAGATACTTTGTTTTAAGCATCATTTTCCTCAAACACGTTGAATCCGACTGGAGGAGGTCGACATGGAGGTGATGCGGTTGATTCAGCATCGGTTCTCCATGCCTACCAAGCACAATGAGTAATTTTCCCATCCAGCAGCTCTGCAGATACACACAAAGGATAAAATCACAGAAATAGTCGCCACCTGGCGAACGTCTACCTGCTCCGTAAAACGTGAGCACTTTCTTTTCAATCCTTTTATTGACAATGTCCAGA
The DNA here is from genome assembly GCF_000732505.1 of Cyprinodon variegatus. Taxonomy (NCBI): domain Eukaryota; kingdom Metazoa; phylum Chordata; class Actinopteri; order Cyprinodontiformes; family Cyprinodontidae; genus Cyprinodon; species Cyprinodon variegatus. The sequence goes on along the minus strand of NW_015150899.1, from coordinate 212,410 downwards.
ATTTTTCTGGAGCCTCCCACGGTGAGTTTATTTCAACGCCCCTGGAAAAATGTCTCCTAGAAGGGGAGCACACATGTCTGTGATTTCCAAAAGAAGGAGGAAAACCTGGAGCATTCCCAGGTTCATGCCGTGGCTGACCCCAGCAATGTGCTCCTGATTAGGCAGATTTGCAAGTGATCTCAGCCTCCCGGCGCTGTCAAAAACAAGTTCTTCCTCGCATTTCTTTGTGTAAGGATGACGCCTGCGTTACCGGTTGGAGCTCCATCAGCGCAACAGCAACGGGCCTCAGAGCCAAAACATTTCTGATCTCAGCGTTTCTGAACCGCGTGATAGAAGCTACCGCGTACAGTTCTTCACCCTCTGTTGCGCAAGTGACATGTGGGCATCTTAATAGCTCTTGCATGCCTTCAGCTGGTCTGCTCAATGAGCAGAGGTCTGAGATAAGCAGATTCACAGGACTTACACTCTTGCACAAGGAAGCGGGAGCACTGGTATGTGCAGCGCATTGCAAAAACATTCATTTCCTTTTAATTGTGCACATTCTTTCACTCTGCAACTAACTTTATGTGATAGACCACAAAGATGCCGATAGTTTTAAATTATTTCCTGTATGTGTAGGAAAACTAGGGTGTGAAAGCTGGTCAGAATCAATCGGAAAATGGATGGAGCTTAATACAGGAAGAAGACCTGTTAGAGGGGGTTCATCTCTTAGCAAGAACAACAGCTCTGAACATATTATATCAGGGCAGTATTAATAAAAGTGTATCCATGGCCCAGACAAAGTTCAAACCAAATTTAAACAGAGGAACTGTGGCAAAGGTTGAAAATGGACGCTCTTCATCTAATAAGACTGATATTGAGCCATTTTGGGAATAAGAACGGGTAGAAGCGTTTGTCTCTAGACGTGAAAAGCAAAATATTACCCAAGTGCAGGCAGAAATGTGTCTGGGATGTATTGACTGGAGGAGATTAAGTCCAAATATCTACCACATTTCTAATATTTCTCTTTCTCTAAGTGTTTCAAGTCTTTTTTTTCTTTCAATTGACAATGATGCACTGCTTTGTTTTGGTCCAACAGATTCCAATAAAATACACTAAAGCTTGTGGTCCTTCTATGAGAAAAAGTGAAAAAATTCAAGGCTTGTGCAGCAGGTGCGAACATTCATCATTTGAGCTTTAAAAACACCAGGGTTCGATTTGCTTCCTAATACTCAAACTCTTTCTAGCTTAAGGAATTATGGAGCTCCACAGTTTTCCCCACATGTCCAGGTGTTTCATTCATTCCACGGATAAACTCGGACACAGATCGACTTCACAGAGGATTTCTTCATGGATCCATGCCAGCGTGGTGGAGAACAGTGAGGACTATTGGGAAATAGAGAATAGAGAAAAAGCTAGAAAGAAATTTCGGGTAGGGGGTGTTAAAGGTTTCTGGCCAAGTCCGGGACCCCTTTCACCCCCTCTGCCTCTCCCAACAATCGAGAAGTTCGGGGACCCCTCTGTTACACATTTAGCAGACCTCCCTCTGCTCATTCTTTGAGCCCTACAGGAAGAGGAACCTTCAAAGCCGACTTGAAAGGAGGAAAATATGTTGAGAGGGAAAAAAAAGAGAAGTCTTTCATGAATTAAACCAAGAAACCTCAGAAGAATGACAAGAGACCGAGGGGAAAAGGGGAATGGACATGAAGGACCTAAAGAGAGGCAGCCTCAATAGGGCAACAGAAAGAGGAGAGGAATTCCAAAAAGCAGGAATGCTGAGAAAGAGAGGCTGGCTGTCAATTTGGTTGTTGACAATAAAGATTTCAACATAAAACATCATGGTGAAAGCTTGTAAAGCTGCTGTTGTTTTTCACCGGCTCCTCTTATCTTGATGATTTACATAGTGACGAGCACCAGTAAACTTTGAGAGGAATCCGAGTACCATGGGATGCGGGACGATAAACAGTCCTGTTTGAAGACACACAGTAAAAATCGGCAGCTGGACATTAAACATCTAAGTTTGTATAATATGGAGACAATTGCATCACATTGCTTCTCTAGTTTTAACCTATGTTGGGTGCAAACGCCTTGCTAATTTAAGTGGCGGCCCAGTGGTTAGGGCATTGACCTTGGAATCCTGAGGTTGTGAGTTTGAAACCAACTCCTACAGACTGCCACTCTGGCTCTCTGAGCCAGACCCTTAACCCCTGCTTGCTCCACAGTGGCAGCCCACTGCTCCCCAAAGGGATGGGTTAAATTCAAGGGAAATTTCTCCTATGTGAGATCAATAAAGTTCAGTTGTTATCATTCATTATTAATAAATGATTTAGCTAAATTAAAAAACTTCCTGCAAAATTAAAAAATGACACAAAAAAAGAAAAAAAAAAGAGGCTGAAAAGGAGAAAAGCTTCAAACAGAGGCAATAGTGTTCATTGAACTATAAACGCCCTGCAAATACAAAACCTGATGCAAATACAAAAGGGATGCTAACACAAAATCACGCAAAGAAATACTGCAAGTAGCAAGACTAACCACAGTTAGGAAAACTGCAAAATAGCATTGGATAATGAAAGTGCTACAAACCAGTAGGGGGAGATGATTCTAAACTCATTTGGGACTAGAACCTTGAGAGAGACAGAACTGGGATGCTAAAGCTGGGTGTACAATGTGCCATTTTTTGCCCTATTTGGGCCGACTTTCCAGTATTGCGAGAGTTTTTCCTTCGGGCCGACTTTCAGCCTGATCGTGCATCATGTAGTGTACAGGAGTAACGAGGCGAGATCAGCCTCTCATATCCACCTCCCGATCAGGAATCGTGAGGTCGGGAGAAAATCAAACATGTTTGATTTTCAGTCGATCGAGCAAATCGGTCATTGAGCAAACAGAGATTCTTCTTCTTCCTACTCTCAGATGAAAACACAGACGTATGGCGGGGATGTAAGTGAAATGGAGTTCTTCCTGTAAAGTTGACAGACCGTAGTAGCCACGTTTGCTCAGCCATGTCTTTGTCCAAATACACTGTCGCCTTTTCTTTTTAGGGCTTTCAGCACAAAATTGCACAAATTGTCAAGGCAGCGCGTTTCACTCTAATAAGCTTCATATTCCTCTTAAACTCGCTTGGCAGTTGCTTTTTGCTTAAGGCCTTTTTTCCTTTGAATGAGTTTTTTTTCGTAAACATCATTTATGTATTTGCAGCATGTTTCATGTTTCCAAGGAGTTTCCACTTTACTGCTTTCTATTTTCTTGGAGTTCAGCTTTTCTTCTTTGCAGCATTTTTCTTCACATTTGCTTTTTGTTTTTGCTCCTCAACCTTCTTAACCTTAAAATCTGCTTTGAAACCATTTATTTGACATTTGCACTCCTCTCCTGCCTCAACCTATTCAAAAGTCAAGTACCGGTAGCTTATTTTCCTCCCATTTTCTCCAAGTTCCACAGACCATTAAAATTAAAAGGCAGAGGACTCACCATGAACATTCTTTATCTTTAAGTTCAGAAACGTGTTATTTAGATCTGTAGTTTTATTTTTTAATGCAGTGCAACCAACTGCCTTCAGTGTTACTCTAGGATAAATCCAGTCCTTTGATGATGGAGTCTGAGGTTTGTTAGAGAACAATCAGACTCACGAATACCAGGAAACCTGTATTAAATCAAGCATTTGTGGCAGGATGTATAAATTGTTCTTTACAGGTGCTTTAATGATGAAAAGTTGGCTTTATACACCAAGATAAACAGAGAGGCTAAATAAAAGAAAAACAAAACACAATGCGCAACACCTTGAGGATTTAGATTTTTGCAATAACTGTATTATACATATAAATTTTTCCCCATCTTGTTATTTTGTTTATTTAGCAAAAAGGTAATTTTGAATCATATTCAATTGAAATCAATTTCAATTCAAAGCCCTGTTAATCTCAAGGCACTTTACAGAGACAATTCAACCAGATCATCCAGTCAGATTGGTTCAAAGTTTTCTATCTAAGGAAAACCAGTTGATTGCATCGACTCATTGACTGGAAGGCAATTCCTCACACCAAGCATGCTTGTAGCGACAGTGGAGAGGAAAAACTCCCTTTTAACAGGAAGAAACCTCCAGCAGAACCAGGATCAGTGTGAGCCGAGGCCGACTGGGGTTCAGGGAGACAGAAGCAGACATATAAATGAAGTAGAGATACAAAAGGGACTGTGAAGCAGCTCCACAGGCGGCCCCGTCCGGGAAACACACAGCCAGGCAGACGAGCTTCGAGTCAGCTCCCATGTCACAGGATGAACTTTATATGCATTTGTGCATGGTAGCTTTGAATTTTAGGCTAAATTTACACAGCTAATTCGAAACACTTGTATTAAAATCTATGCAAGAGGAGTTTTTTATATACCACTCACAGGACAGTTTGTGTTCTTATACTCCAGAATTTGAAAATGCGCAACTTTTTTTTGTAACTGTGAAAGAAATAGTTGTGAAAAAAAATCTACAACTACAAAACTCCGAAGTTACGACGCACAAATAGCTTTACAACAATAATTTTGGATCAAATGGAGCAAAACTGAGAATGTACTGTTTGTCTACTTGTACTCAACAGTTTAGAGAGGTGTAACAACACAAATCCTCCATTTTATTTCTCTCTACAATTTAAATTCACAGTTACAGTGAACAAACACTCATTGATGGTTTTATCATGGGAATGTGTAAAGAAAAGTTCAGATATAAATATGACTGCAAAGCACTGCTGCTTTGATTATTCGCAAAGAACAAAAGTCGGTTGTTTCGCTCATAAGTTTGAAAACATTTCCCTAAGAGGCCGGAAACAAATGATCTTCCTAATCCCTTGTTTTCTACCAACAGCTCAAAAACAGCCTTGTGTCAAAACAGCTCAGCGAGATATATTGGTGTGGGCGTGTTGTTTAAATTACAATCCACAGCGCAGCGCTGAAGTCACAGGAAGAGACTCACCACATATTAAAAACACTGCGCTCTGGGTTATAAAACTGTCACACGGGATGCTACAATGATTGCAAGTTAAAGGATAAAACTATGGGATTCTAACTATTAAGTAATGCTGAAAACATCAGCGCCAGCATGTATTTAACTGGGTGACAACCATTTACTTCCTGTACCCGTGGGAATCTGTCCCGACAGCCAACATGAGAGGGGTTGGATACACCCTGGATGAGTTACAGTGTGACGCAGGTTACCTAAGTTTTAATCTAATTTTATTTTGCTTACATACAACATCCATTCTGGATAAACAAGGAACTCATTTAATCAGGCAACAGATGCAACAAGCTGGGGGGCCTGAGTTTGACCAGCCATTAGCTTCCCTCAGGATTCCAACATTCCAGAATTTTCCAGACTAAAATTTCCATAGTTCTTAGTTCTTTCTGTGCATTTCAAAAGAAAGCTTAAACTTAACCACAAAATGTGATAAAATCACGACTGCCAAATTTTCATGCCTCACCGATGGTTAAAACTCCGACACAACATGGGTTTGCAAGATCATTTTGATCTTAAAACAATTTTAAAGCAACTTTTAGCCACTAGGGGCGCTGTACTGTTACAATATCAGTAATAAATAATCAGTCTCCTGGGTTATTTGTAAAGACAGGGCAACATTCAACGCTTTAGATTAAATCCTGCATTAGAGAACAATAAAAAATGTCTGACCAGGTAAGTTTGATCCTTTTTGTTGCCTAGTAATAAAAACTTTTAACTTAGTTCGATCTTGTGTTTAAGGGGAGCTCAGATTGCCAGGGGTGCCCCAAATATACTGTATATATCCCATGCACCTTTTTTTCCCCCATTGGCACCATCTTCTCCTCTGACTATTTTAAAGTTCTGATGCTTTCTAGAGAAATAACACAATAATTTAACCCTCCGCTATCAAATCTTATTCCAAAATGACTAACATTTATGTCCAGTTCATATATTTTTAACTAGAACCAGAGATTTGCTAAAATAAATAAACAAATTAAAGGGGTTTATCTAGATCAGGGGTCGGCATCCTGTAGCTTTTAGCGCCCCCCTTTGCAGCTCCATGGAGCTTTTTCAAAAATGTATGAAATTGAATAAAATAGATTTTTTTTGTTTGTTTGTTTTAATATGGTGTGCAGGAAGTCAAACAAACATTCATTATATTTTTTTTCCAATGCTGTAAAAATTTGTACCTTAAATAAAATGTACTCAATAAATGTAAAACTTTCTGTCAACGAAGATTTGCATCATAGCCTCTAACGCAGGTTTCAGCGCGGTGCGGTGCAAAGGGCAAAAAAGGAAGATAACTGATAAGAAGAATGGACCAAAGCATTTGATTTTCTTACCAATGCGGGAGGATTGCTTGCATGTTTTCTTTGTAATGAGAAGGTGTAAAGTAATAAAAAGAGTCATTTGGAAAGGCCTTTTCAGGGAAGGCATGCTAAATATGAAGTGTGATTGCAGAAGGTAACTTCTGGATACATTAGAGGATCGCAAAGATAGATTTAAGAAGTGGATTGCATAGGGGTGTAAATAATAATCGTTTTGTATCGATGCATCGATCCAACAGCCGACGATGCATCGACACGTCCGCAAGAGAATCGATTAATTTTTTTTTTATTCCGGTCTATTTGTATCTATTTGCTCCTGGGCGTAATTCTCCCTCCCGTGCTGTGGTGGCGCTAAACCTAGTTTGCCCTCCTACCTCGCTTCCTGGACATACTCTTACAGCAGTGTGTTGCAGTGAGCTTGACACAGAATTTTTTAAATTATGCTCAATATTGAAGCGTGGTCTGAGCTACACACTGTGGGTCTAGATACGACCGAGGTGGTGAGGAAGTGGGGGCGAGTTTAGTCCGATGACGGAGGGACATGAGGGCCAAAAAGGGATGAGATCCAGGTGGAAAAAGGGTCCCAGCATTCTCGCGCACCTCGCTCTTCTAGCGGGTCAAACTTCACGAGTTGTTTTCCTCAATTTCGGTCATAAAAACAAAACAAGCTGGCCTCCTGTCTGCGGTCAGCTACAATTTGGGAGAGGTGCAGCGGAGTGTCTGTGAAGGGGGCGGGGACGTCTGGAGCCGAGGTATTGCATTGCACTCATTGCACTGATTATGTGCAGTATTTTTTGATGCAACTTTTCTACTTCTGTTATTTGCTGTTGTTTCTAAAAAAAAATGCATAACGATATTACAGCTTTCATTGATTTATTTCAAACTTGAAACTTTGTTTAGCCTGTAAGGTGTAAAAAAATAATAATAATAAAAAATAACTAACTAACCGATTAATCGAATCGAATCGTGGTGTATTCTTGAGTATAGAAAATAATCGAATCATTGGGTCAGGAAATCGATACTGAATCGAATCGCCATGATGGATGTGATTTACACCCTTAGGATTACATCTCCAAACTCCACTACTGCCGCTAGTTTCTTTGGAACATGGAAAACCGTCCACAGAACGAACAGGTACGCTCTGATGCAGGGATGGGAATTTTCTTCCAATTTTTCCCCAAATCCTCAAAATAAAAATAAAAAAATCTGATTTCTTTATTGTGTTTCTATAATTTCATCAATGCAAAAAAAAAAAAACCCAAACAATATACATTAATTTTTGTAATGGAATTTAAACTTAAAGCACCAAATATTATACAGCACAGTCGTCACATGATGTGACATTTGTTCCAGGATAAACCTTTAATCAAAAAATGCTTATTATATATTTAAGCCCATGTAGTCCTTTTTTATGATGGGCTAATACACTTAGAGACCGTGTTGCCATATGAGATTTAAATAAGACTTTCAAATTTTTGCGGCTCCAGACAGATTTGTTTTTTTGGTCCATTATGGCTCTTCGAGCAGTTAAGGTTACCGACCCTGATCTAGATGAAAGAAAATGTTTAAACAGAGCTTAGAATAAAGGTTAAAATGATATAAAGACAATGATTTAAAAACTAAATAACTAAAGACTGCTGGATTGTTTTAAAAATTCCCACAAAGGATCAGGAGCAGCTTATTTAGGAGCTACAAACTAGTATATCTTTATTTCGCTTTTTGGGATCAGAAGGTTCACATCTGTTCCTCCGCTGACCCATTACACCCTCCTGTGGCACATCTGCGAGGAATTTTAGTACAAAAAACAACAAAAAAAAAGAAATTGTGCCCCTCCTGTTTCTCCGCTATTCTTGAATGTCCAACATCAAGGTCTGAGTTTTTCACCTCAGTCAGAAATAGCTGCCTCAGACCAGAGAGTCCCATTAGAGATGGAGGTGGTGGTTAGGTCCACAAATTATTAAGTGGTTAAGGCAGGAGTCCACTCCTCCATGTTTCCACAGTCATATGACCTTTTACCAGGAATCCTCCCTACAATCAGAGGTTAAACAGCTCACACACACCCAGCTATCTACTGTGGACTGATAACAATGACGGATTATTTTCGGCTTCTTTAGAAATCAGGTAATTATTTATACTTTATTCTTATTTTTTACAGTTTATCACATTAAAATCACTAGTTTAAGTTGGTTATACACCACATTTAGTGACAAAGCACAGTCCAAAAGCACTCTGATCACTTGGTTGAATAGGCATTGTCTGATATTATGCAACTTTTTACCATATTATTTTGCCTTTGGATCTGCTGTGTGAATCCAGACAACGTTCTTTTGGTATTTCCGTCCATGCTGAGAGGAAATAAAACAGATTTAAACCGGCAAAAGAATAGGACTATGCATCCTGCACAGCATGGACACAGGAGGAGGAGAGGCAGGCAACACGAGGTTTCCATCTTTGCTAGCTTTATCAAGCTGTTGGCCATATCCAGGAGATGAATCACGACTTGGACCGTTTCAAACGGGCCTATTAGGGTATTCTCCCACAGATCAGGGACGTTCATGTTTGGTAAAATAGAGGCCGAATTCAACAACCTGACGAAACTTGTTCCAGCTACAGGATTTACAGTCCAACTGGGACACATCCCCTATTATTACGATTAACTTTCAGGATTTCTTTCCTTCCTTTCTTTCAGATACTCTTTAGAAGTTGGTTATTTATAGAATAGAAACAAGGGTAATCCTACAGTTATCGATTATATACGCTTATTCAATAATTATTCATCATCATTCATATTTAGCAAAAATCAACAGCAATTTTAATTCGGAGCACCAAGCTCAGACGGATTAAACAAACATTTAACCAGGTTATTATCTTTCCTTCATCATTATTCATGTGGTTCTTGCCTCATTTGCAGATTCTCTGTCACAAGTTTGGTACGTTCAAACTGAGTAACCAGACACACCTAAGCCTAAAAGTCTATGTAAATCACTAGAACATCAAAACCACTCAGTTCATTCTGAAAACACCAACGAAAGGTAGCTAGTTAATTTTAAAGGTCCCATATTATACTAAATTAGCTTTAAACATTTTCCAACAGTCATATGTGCTCTGAAGTCTGTGTATTTTTAAATACAATAAAATCCTATGTGATTAATGTGATTATTATGACAACTATTATATTATTATAATAATAATAATGATGATTATTATTTTTTTTTATTTATGCATTTCTTTTTTTTAATGCTTTTCTTTTTTGTAGTACTTTGAGGTCTTTTTAATGAAAAGTGCAGTATAAATCAAATGTATTATTATTATTAATATGTTCTCAAAATGCAAATTATGCCCTTTATGAAGTCATTTGGGGAACAAACCCCTCCCTCTATCTGAGCCCGCGCTTTACCAGGCGCTATCTCTCTGCTCACCAATGCAGACCATCCAAACAGATATGGCTAAGCTAAGAGCTAAGCTAAAAGCTAAGCACAGCAGCTCAAAAGTCATTTTTATTGCCATCATCTGAGCCTGTGAAGTGGGTGGATTTTATTTCTCATGGAAATCTACCTGTTAAAACTCCAGAGGTTTTGCATCTGTGTGCGGAGCATTTTAAAGAGGATTGGTTTCACAATGTTGCTAACAACAATGGTGCTAACAAAGCTCACTTCTCCACACACCTTAAAAGAAATACGGTAGAGGATCAATACCAACTATCTGTTGCAAAGCTGTGAAGGTAACGCCGGGCTAACACTGTACGATTTTTTTGCTCTTTTTTTGGACCGAATTTATTGATCGGGGCGATTTCAGTTCAATTCAATTCAGTTTATTTATATAGCGCCAATTCACAACACACGTCATCTTAAGGCACTTTACAGTTCAACCAGATCATACAGTCATTTAATTCAAAGTTTTCTATCTAAGGAAAACTAGCTGATTGCATCGACTCATTGACTCGAATGCAATCCCTCACACTAAGCATGCTTGTAGCGACAGTGGAGAGGAAAAACTCCCTTTTAACAGGAAGAAACCTCCAGCAGAACCAGGCTCAGTGTGAGCGGCCATCTGCAGAGGCCGACTGGGGTTCAAGGAGACGGAAGCAGAGATCAGCCTGATCGTGCGGCGTGCATCCTGTAGTGAACAGGGAGTAACGAGGGGCGATTAGCCTCTCAAGACCACCTCCCAATCAGGAATCCTAAGGTCGGGAGAGAATCAAACATGTTTGAAATTCAGTCTGCCATCGTAAGGTGGTTATGGACAAATCGCTCAGGCGCAAACAAGGATTCTTCTTCTGCTTCCTCTCAGATGAGAACACAGAAGCATGGTGGGGGTGCGAGTGAAATGGAGTTCTTTCTGTAAAATTGACAAACCGTAGTAGCCACATTTGCTCAGCCATGTCTTTGTTATTTTTTCTTTTTAGGGCTTTCAGCACAAAATTGCACAAATTGCCAAGGCAGCGCGTTTCACTCTAGTGAGCCTTATATTTAACAGGAGGCATCGACACTTCCGTCTATTTCCTCTTCTACTCGTTTGGCTTTCAGATAGACAAGTCCGAGTAGCTCCATCTCACTGCGGCGCTGAGTCCGACGGAGTTTTAGGCATAAAGGGTGAGCAGGTAGATCGCATCAGAGCGTCGGGTCGCACAGTTTGAGAACATGCACCATGAGCTGTGAACTTTTAAACCCTGCGGTTTCGTCATACAGAATGAACTGCATCTGCGTGCAACGATTGAAAAAATCGTACAGTGTATGCCCGGCTTAAGAGCAGGACAAGACTTTATTGTGTCAGAATGCTTAGCCTTTAAACACATTAGCATTGCAGCTAACATTTAAGTCCTTATCTGTTTTGATAAACAGGTGATCACTATATGGGAATAATCACTATATCACTAAATGGGAATAGGAGTCCTTCTGACATTCGTTAGCTTAGAAATAGGTTTTTATTCATCAACATACTAAATATTTACATGTTTTATAATCTTGTATTTGCTACATAGAGAATTGTACATTGTCCCAGGATCATGAATTTGTTGTTATTTGTGGAATTTAACTTTGTATTCTCCCATATGGTACGTGTAGTTTGGTTGACGGATGAATTGCCTTGGTTTTAAAATGAGTCGGTGGTTTTTGTATTACGATGTACATAAAGCAACATACTTGTTTTTTAGAATTTGACCCCAGGAAGACAGGCTGACTGCATGATCGTTTAGCACTCAGGTGAGGCTGATGTGTTAAGCCTCATTACTCAAGTCATGACGGCGAGATAAGACCTATTATCTGGCCATATAACAGTTGAAGCCTGGCAAAGTGAAGGACGTGTGATGCTGTGGGCCTGTTTATCATCCGAAGACCTAAAAGCTATGGAAACCATTTGGAGTGAGCTGGAAGAAGAGAGAATAAGGTACGACACAGAGACTGAGCATTAGGGGGGAAAATTAAGCAGGTCAATTTTGGTCAAGAGAAAAAAAAGAAAGAAATAAGATCCTTCTCCTTGGAGGAGAACAAGTCCCCTCTTACTGGTGCTGTAGGAAATATAACCAGTAGAGGTCAAAAGAAAAAATGTCTAAATGACCTCAATGAACGTTCACCTCATTCTCAATCTGTTTGGTCAATCTTTAAAAGTTAAAAGAATTCTCCAAAGCCTGAATTGTCAGAGCAAAATACAGAACTTATCTGGACAGTGGTTCCATATGATTAATCCAGATAGAAGAAGGAACTTACATGGAACGAGGTCACTATACAAAGGGTCGATGTTGTGCAGCAGCTCCAGTCTGGGCGAGGCAAAGCCTTTGCTGCAAGATAAAAAGGGCCGTTAGTATTAAACACATGGACACACGTGCATGGTGACTATATCTGACTCATGAACAGAGAAAACCTCGATCTGGGATCTGGAAATGTGAACCAGCTGGCTCTGACCACGCTCCACAGCAGAGAAAACACAGCGCTCAGCCCGACCGCATGTCCTGATAACACAACTAAAATAACTCTCACTCCGCTGCTGCCTGCTGGCCTCCATTTTTACTCCACCAGGCCGCTGCTTTTAATTATTAAGCCGGCCACTAAAAGTTAGCAGGGAATGATCAGATGATTTGTGCTAGTCCATTGGGTCGAGAAGAGCACTGGAGTGATTTATAAATATAAAATATAAGACAAAAAATGGAATTCCCTCTTTATAGATTCCTTCTTTACTTTACAAACACATCCAATTGTTTCAGAAAAAAAAATCTAAGATTTTTCCTGAAACAATTTCAGACAACAATAAACGAAAAGAAAACGGTTTTCAAAGAAAAGTTTAAAGGAGTGCAGGTGGCGTACTGATTAGCGCGCATGACCCAGGTTTAAATGCGACCTGTGGTCCTTTGCCACATTTCTCTCTCATACGCCCTTTCCTGTCAGCCTACTGTCGAAAAAACGAGCCGCTAGTGTTTTTATTAAAAAACAAGCACTTAAAATGAACCTGTCTGACAACATGAAGTAGGCTGAAAGATTTCAATGGAGCTGAAGCTATCAATTACCTTTTAACATTAGACATGATTATCTTTTTGAGTTCTTCTAAATAAACATATCTGGCATATAGAAGAAAATAACTTCTTGCACATTTCAAAAGAATCCCACTAGCATAATTTAAAAAATATACACACATATTCTTATCTATCTATCTATCTATCTATCTATCTATCTATCTATCTATCTATCTATCTATCTATCTATCTATCTATCTATCTATCTATCTATC
>NW_015150899.1:197734-199174 GCF_000732505.1 Cyprinodon variegatus | reverse complement strand
ATATATATATCTATATATATATAGATATATATATATAACAATTTGTGAAAACTTATACATTTTGGGCTTTTTTTTCTGTCAAAATGGAAGCTGAGTGCTGACTGTATTTTATTGAGAAATAAAATGATTTACTTAATTGAGTGAACAATAGTGAAAAATGTAAAGGGGTCTTAATACTTTCCATACCCACTGTAACTGTATTTATTCATCTATTCAGTGTTTTATTCAAAGTTTTATTTTTTCAATTATTCACATTGTTTTTGTCTTTTAATGGGTCATTAAGGTTTCGTATTGTGAGGGGAAAAGGTGAAAAATGGCTCTTTGGATCAAAAAGGTTCCTGATTTAGAGGAAAAGAGATACATCTGTAAGGGTGTAAATAATTTTTTTTACAGCACAGTAACATGGGTCAGATGGGAATCTGACAGTTTACCGAGCTCACATGGAAAGTACATCTGTGGTCTGTGAGCAGCTGCATGTGACCCCTCCACACTCTAATTGCCTCAGCTAAAAAAGTATTTCAGTCGATTAGCTTTGTTGACACGGCGCCCGCATAAAAGATCTGCCCTGGAAACCAACCGGCTGATCTAATACTGGAACATCACAGGCGGAGAGCAGAAAATAATAAGAAAGGAAGGAGCAGGGATTTGTATGAGAAAGACTGATGGAATTTCCTCCTTCTGCAGCTCCCATTGCCACGGTAACAAAGGGCTTATTGAGGCCTCACCGCAAGAACGAGCTGCTGGTCCAGGAAAGCAGAGGAACACACAGCCCAGCTCACCTGATTGTCTTCCACACGTCAAACCCGTCCAGCGGCTTTGTTCCCTTGGTACTCCCGCCTGCCAGGCCAACAAAAGTAGGCAGCCAGTCGGAGATGTGGATGAGCTCATGGTTGGTGGTTCCGGGTTTTTCCAGCAGCGGGCCGGTGACAAATCCCACTCCACGCACGCCTCCTTCCCACAGCGACAGCTTCCTCCCACGCAGCGGCCAGTTGCTGCCACCAGACACTGTCTGACCGCCGTTATCTGACACAAATAAACAAATAGTTCTGGTTAAAAGACAAGCAAATACCAGATTGCAAAAGTATTTACACCCCTCACACTTTTAACAGGATTTGTTAAAACCACAGTAATAAAGAAAGAAAAAAAGGGCATTATGCAAATGAGTAAATACTCTGGAGGCACACCTTTCTATACAGACTTAAAGTCTTTAGGTGGTTTCTGGGCAAACATCTGGACTTCAAAAAACAGTCTCAATTAGAATAAAGCATCTAGAAATATATTTTACTTCTCATAGATTCTCAATGAAATGTAGTTCTGGACTTTGACTAAGTCATTCCAGCAGGTGAATATCAGATAATAACAGTAATGATTTAATCTTCTCAAAATCAAGACTTTCTGAAGGTAAAGTACACAAACTATATTGACACACACACACACACA
>NW_015150899.1:191821-196739 GCF_000732505.1 Cyprinodon variegatus | reverse complement strand
ACATATATATATATATGTGTGTGTTCTCTATCTTTCTTCCCTAGATCACATAACCTTAACAACCATTTCTTCACATTGTCCTTTACTTTGTATGCAGAACTTAATAACAGAAGTTAAAATAATAAGGTGTCTATGCAATCCCTTTGATGCTTCAGATAATTTCAGTCTGGATCAGACACTGAGAGATGGTCCATGAATGGGTCCACACTGACTGTCATTTGGTTCTAGGATCCAGTGTCAACACCCACCTCACCAATGACATCCAGCCAGAGATCCCCTTTCATTAGCAAACTGCATGCGAGTCCAGGAAGAAGTCTGTGTTGAACTGTTCTGGAAAACTCTCTCTCTCTGCTCCTTAATGCTTTTTCAAGCTGTGGTTGGACCGTTCCGTCTTTTCCCCAGATCCCTACCGGTTTGGCCGCAGCTTTCCTCACTCGTTTGCTAACAGTAACGTCCCAGAGAGGCTGACGTTTTACAGTAAGCCTCACTGCAGAGGGAGCCAGTTCAGGGCTCATTTGCTTCCTGTTAGTCATGACACGTAGGAGCCAAGGACAACAGCCGAGGGGATTCATAAAACTTTCGCTGAAGGAGCATTTCATCAAAATCTAGTTGTATCACAGATTATTCACGCTCTGCATCTTTTTGAACAGTAGTGACGTAGGCATTCGAAGTGTCTCAGATCAGCAGTCAGAAGCTGCTGCCAACCATATGTGTAGAAGGACAATTAAACGGACCACCTACCGCATCCCACCTCACGTTGTACAAAAAGCACTCACTTTTCACTTTCACAGCATTGTTCCTGTTTTCTAATTAGCCTTTAAAAACTTGAATGCCACTAAAAATAACCCTCAAAGTGGTTTCCTACTTCAGATGCCAACCATTAGACCATCCACATGTGGAAAACTGCGAGCGGCCACATGTTTTTAGATGAACAGATGATGTTCTCCTAGAAATCTCTTTCAGATGGAGAGCTGTCAACAGGCCAGAGCCCTCTGGCCCTGAGAAAAGCAGCCATACGCTGCTCTCTAGTGGACAGCTGGAGTATTACAACAACTTGGTTTAGAGCAGAAGGTATTTAAGCGACTTTGAAAAGAGGAACAAAAAACACTTTAGAGATGATCTTTTCTAAGAAATATATAAAATATATAAAAACATCATTATGCATTACATAGTCTTGGTGGAATCCCATAAAAAGGAAACTATTATTATTAAGTTTATGAGTATAGTATAACAAACTGTGCAGTTCTCTTTAACATAGATGTATATCTGAGGATAAACATGAGTTGGAATTTAAGAAATAGAATCAGCTTAAAAGGATCAACCTATAAGGATATCAGATTAAAAGTCTATTGCATCAAAATAAGGAAGAAAACATAAAGTGAGATTTTACAAAGTCACACAAGGAAGGGTTAAGGGAATAAAGTACACTAAAAAAACAAACTTTAGAGCTGCAAACAGGCTCTGCTTTAGCCGATCAGTTCTCTCTGCCTCCATATTTCATGTTAGGAAATGATGGTTTGATGTTGACCATGTTAGGAAGGAATGTTAGCAGTGTACCTGTGGAAAACACCAGGACAGTGTTTTCCCAGAGTCCCTCCTGCTGCAGAGCCAGGCTGATGTTGCCCACAGCCTCGTCCATGGCCGACACCATGCCGGCGTACAGCCTGCGTTGACGGTCTTCGATGAAACTGTAGGGGGTCAAGTAGCGCTCCGGTACCTGCAGGGGCGAATGCACCGCCTGCAGCGCCACATAGAGGAAGAGCGGCTGGCATATCAGAGAAAATGACAAAACAAGATTAATCTTCAAGAAAGACAGAGAGAAAACCTGAAAGGTAAGGTTAGTGTGTCACCTTGCTGGAGTTGTGTTTATTAATGACACTGACGGCTCTCTGACTGAACAGCTCAGTGGAATAGGCTCCTTTGTAGGCGGTGGCCACCTCCTCTCCGTCCCTGAGGTCCAGTGCACAGCGGGTCAGGTTTAGACCATCAA
The DNA here is from genome assembly GCF_000732505.1 of Cyprinodon variegatus. Taxonomy (NCBI): domain Eukaryota; kingdom Metazoa; phylum Chordata; class Actinopteri; order Cyprinodontiformes; family Cyprinodontidae; genus Cyprinodon; species Cyprinodon variegatus. The sequence goes on along the minus strand of NW_015150899.1, from coordinate 194,749 downwards.
TGTGGTAACAGCGCTCGTGGCTGAAGTAGTCCTCACTTCCTGTCAGGTAACCTGCAGCACAAGGATCAGCGGCTCAAAGCTAAAACCATGAACCTCAGAATCACTTCGTTAATAGTCTATTTACGGAAAACATGTTCACAACACTGGATTCATTTAACAGATTTAAGGTTTTTATATATGTAGAAAAATGCTATGAAATGTATTAAAGCTTAGTCTTTTAGGTTCTAGATCTCTTGAAATAAGTGTCCAGGAAAACATATTTACTGAAGCCCTTTAGACAAACCAAAAGAATTTGAAATGATCATATTGAAGCAGAATGGATCACATGATGTAAAAACAGGCTGTAGCTTTGAGCAAAAATCTCACAAGATGGAATAAAGAGGAGAAAACCACAGAGATCAGTGTCTTTTATCTTATGTAGCTGTTTTATATTGAAATAGAGTGTCATTTATGCAGTTTGTTGGGAAGATGTATCACTTGACTGCTATTAACCCTCTCCAGGCAGATGTTGCAGATTTGCAACAGCTAAATCCCACTTAGCTAATTACTCCACATCCATATTTTAAGAGCTTTTGTTACTCAGAAGTAAAACAGAAGGACTTAGTTGTGCATTTGCAACAAACAGTTTCTCTCCAGCTCACCAGATAGCACTGCTGACTCACTTTCAACATGGCTGAGTCCTTGGTGTCACTGAAACAGATTTTTTAAGCACCAATTTCATGTTCGCATCACTACCAATTTCCATTATTTTGAAATCAATACTACATAAGATGAATCATGAATGTATATAGATATGACACATGCCAATTAGTAGATTTTATCTCCAGAGGCATCTCGATTTCAATGTTGTGGATTCGCAACGTGTGCCCAAACAGGTACCAATGGATGCTACATGCTTTATCTATTAGTTTGCCTATATTTGAGCAACATTTTAACAGAATCGGCCTTCTCAAGAGATTTTGAAATGTCGGTGGAGAAAAAATTTGAAAAAAAGGTGTCTCTCATTTTGTGAGAACATTTTTTTTTTATTATTTTGTTTTGTTAATTTTTTGTTTGTGACATTCAAATAACGTTAACGTTCATATCAGATTCAGTCTTCAGTGTTAATTTACCGCTCCGGGCCACTGTTGCAAATCTGCAACATCCCAGAATTCATTGCATGTGAAGGTCTCTCTCAAAAAAAAAATCTGAATTGAATATTACTACCCCATATGATCATTTTCTCCAAATATCAGATTTTTCCTGCAACTTCAACTTAATTTGTGCCTGAGAGGGTAAACACTCAGACCACTGGATGTCAGCGATAGCTGCTCCATGCTTAGCCCTCCTGCCAGTTTTTTTTTTCCTATTAGAAAATGACACATTCTGCACCTTCATCAATTAAGAATAGACTCTTTCTGTATTTCTAATGGAGGAAGGAAGGGGACTATCTTTACGCGCTTAGTAGAAAAGCTTCTATCTGCAAAAGAGTGAACAATGCAAAGATAAAGGAGCAAACGGGGGGGTAATATCCAACTTTTAAGTTGATTATTTCAAATGAAAGGCCCCTAAAAGTCAGAATTAGGAGTCAGAAAGTCAATGCAAAATGATGGTTCCAGACTTTTGCATTTAAGAAGTCTGCCACTTGCATCAACATCAGTAAAACCTTTCTATTTAGACCGTTTGAAGCCTTTCTTTATTATATATGTAGCATTTAGTCAGCTGTTCTATGGCTATGTGTATAGGTTTATATGACACTATGTTTAATACTGTGTATATACGCCCAGAGTACTGAGTAGAAAAGGTTTTTATTGTTGTAACAGTGGTGCCCGTGGAAAATACAAGGGTCTGAGAACTGAAACCCATTTACCTCGGAGATTACGACACTTTCATTTGGAGTCCAGATTTTTGGATCCTTTATCGTCTTTACACAGACCTGGATCCAATGTTCAAAAATGAGATGAACCTCACAACATGCTGAGGAGGTATTAATGTTTGCTGAAGCTAAACATTAATTCCTTTTTTTTTTAAATTACATTTAGAAATAAAGCAGGAAAAGTTTAAAAAGCCTTCTTCTTTTTGCTTCCTGTCTGTAGGAAACCTCTCGACCCGGAAAAAAGGTTTCAAAAAGGTTTAATCCAGATGAAATTGATAATCCTTTCTTTTGTGATTCAGGATCAAATAAAGCACAATATTTTAGTTTGGATCAATCTGATCCGGATAGATCACTAATTCAAGATTATCTGCAACATGAAAACTGCTGCTACACATCAACCAGTAGATGTCAGTATTGTGCCTCTGCTTTGCATTCAGCTTTGTTTTAAAATGATGTATTTAAAAGTTAAACACAGACCTTTACTTAGTTTAGACCAATATTCAAAAGCTAAACAGGCAAAATAGCCTAACTCATCTGATTACTGGGATTTTTGAACATGCAAATAAAAACTTATAGAAAAATAGGGTAAGTATAGGCTGCCCTGCATCATCCAACTAAAGTTAGAGCTCCATGAAATATAAACATTTTGGGCCTAAAAATCCAAGCCGAGTCCCCCCTTTCTTACTGGTACAGTTTAATTCATCTTTTTTTCAATCAAAGTGATTCCAATCCTATAACAAAATTCTGAAAAATAAAATATAAAAATAAAAAAATAAAAAAATCAGAACCAGGATTGAAATATTGGATCTAATCAAAATCCATAAGACATTTTTTTCATTAAAAAAAACAAAATTGATTTTCAGTATTTGATCCAATCCATTATCCAAAATCCAAGTGGGTTACTTTTGATAAACTGGGCAATGATATTTGGATTGATAGCACATTGATATTTCATTATTCTTTATCTCTAGTAAGGTTTCAGGGTCTAACAATTTGTTATGAAAGGAGAGAAAGTCTGAGCAGCAGACCTCAGTGTCCTCAGAATAGTGTTTAAACAGCTGCAGTGTGAAAAA
>NW_015150899.1:189657-191666 GCF_000732505.1 Cyprinodon variegatus | reverse complement strand
GGCCAGAAAAAGAGAACTTTCATCTGAAACTCGACAGTCTATTCTTGTTCTTAGAAATGAAGGCTATTCCATGTGAGAAATTGTTAAGAAATTAAAAATTTCCTACAACAGTATGTACTACTCCGTTCAGAGGACAGCACAAACAGGCTCCAACCAGAGTAGAAAAAGAAGTGGGAGGCCGCGTTGCACAACTGAGCAAGAAGATAAGTACATTAGAGTCTCTAGTTTGAGAAACAGATGCCTCACAGGTCCCCAACCGGCATCTTCATTAAATAGTACCCGCAAAACACCAGTGTCAACATCTACAGTGAAGAGGTGGCTGCGGGATTCTGGGCTTCAGGGCAGAGTGGCAAAGAAAAAGCCATATCTGAGACTGGCCAATAAAGCGTGGGGTGCAATTTCTCCAGATTACCTCAACAAATTAACAGCTAGAATCCCAAAGGATGTAATGCTGTACTTGCTGCTAATGGAGGAGACTTTGACGAAAGCAAAGTTTGATGTAAAAAAAATCGTATTTCAAATATAAATCATTAATTCTAACCATGTCAATGTATTGACTCTATTTTCCCTCATTTCACAACGTATTGTGGTGAATAAGTGTGACTTTTCAGGGAAACACAAAATTGTTTGGGTGACCCCAAACTTTTGAACGGTAGTGTATATATATTCAAGGGAGGAAAGAAATTCAAATGTACATGACCCTGTGTGAAAAAGTAATTTTAACCCTGTTAGAACATTACTTGGTTCATCACACTTGATATTCACTTTTTCTAAGCAACACCTGGAGCCTGTTTCCAGCCATACCAGTTAGCCAGCCAGACTGGTGGAGCCAGACTTGGCATTTGTGGAATGGATGAATGCAGGACGCACTCCTTTATCTAGGCCGAGTCTGGATTTATAACTTGGGATTTCTATGAGGCCATGGCAGACTTGCTGCACTGCAAAAAATTTACATCTAAATAAGTGATTTTTTTCTTAAAGTAAGTGCATTTTGTCTTGAATGGAGGAGGTAAATGAGATACTTTACCAATGGAACGAGGCAAATTACATTTAAGATAAGAAAACGCAGCTGCTTTTTTTTCTTATTAGCAGCTCTTATCTAATTATCTTATTTTAAGAGTAAAAATACTCATTCCATTGGCAGATCATCTTATTTACCTACTAAATTAAGGGTAAATACTCTTGATTTAAACATTTTTTACTTATTTCTAGATCGTTTTTCCTATGTTCCCTAAATGGAACCACCAAGCTTTGGAGAGGCCTAGTCAAAGTCCTGACCTGAAATCTATTGAGATGCCTGAACTTAAAAAGGCTGTTAAAACTAGAAAAACCTGCCAACGTGGCTGAATTACAGCAATTCAGAAAACATTAGCGAGCCAAAAACACAGAGCCATAAAAGACTCATGGTGAGAAAGTCACCACATGACTGCAGCTGTTTGTGTTCAAGGTGACTGAACTGGTTTTTAGGTTCAGGAGGCAAACACCTCATCACACAGGACTATGCAGGTTTGGTTTTGTTTTCAGGCTTGACAAAAAAAAAATCTGCATTTTGTCTTTATTTATGTTTTGGCTCATATTTTAATTTGCTTGTTCTAAAAGTGTGATATGTATGTAAAATAAAAAAAATAAAAATTTGTACTAAAAATAATAATACAAATAAATAATACCGCTGTAGTGTAGTTAAACTATCAGAAAAATATATTTCATACATGGCTGCTAATATAATTATTGTGAACAATAAATCTGAGCACAAATAGAAGTTAAAGTCTCTAAAATAAAATATATTCCATATGTTCAAGGTAACGCAATGTGGCCTTAGGTGCAAACGTGCAGAAAACGGCAAAATGAGCTGCAAACACACTTATGATGTAAACTCCAAATCATAAAAAAACAAACAGAAAGTTGAGACAGCTACTGAAAATAGAAGCAAAAATCTACAATAATGCAATGATGCAATGCAAACATTTATTTTGCTCCAGACCAGTAGAGGGAGTCAAACAAGGGACAAA
>NW_015150899.1:184483-187711 GCF_000732505.1 Cyprinodon variegatus | reverse complement strand
TTTGTCCCTTGTTTGACTCCCTCTACTGGTCTGGAGCAAAATAAATGTTTGCATTGCATCATTGCATTATTGTAGATTTTTGCTTCTATTTTCAGTAGCTGTCTCAACTTTCTGTTTGTTTTTTTATGATTTGGAGTTTACATCATAAGTGTGTTTGCAGCTCATTTTGTCCTTTGCTGTGCGTTTGTACCTGTAGGCTAACATAATAATCCCATATGGGGGTTTTTCCTCTTTCTTTAACACAAACCAAAGTATGTGTCGAAGCCTCTGCGCGTGGGCAGGCAGTCCTTCTTGTACATGCCCAGGTGCCACTTCCCCACCATGTGAGTGTCGTAGCCGGCCTCCTTCAGGAACTGAGGCAGCAGTTTCTCATCCAGAGGGACGCAGTACGGCTGGCACGGCCAGATGATCTGGTGCTGCATGCCTGTGTGGATCTAAAAAGGTAAAAAATAGACTGTTAGGAAATAGTAAAAACAGAGCTAAAAGCAATCAAAAGCAGCAGAGAGGGAACCAACAGCCTATGTGGCATCGATGAAGCAAATAAAAGGTTGCAGAAGGAAATATGTCAACAGAACTTCCTGAACTACACATCCGCCTCAGTACTTTGATTATTTTTTATGTTGGATGGCTGTCATGCCATAAAAGCATTGTTATCAGCAGTTCCTAATAATAAAAATATGCTGTAACTTTATAAACAACAACAAAAAAATCTGTTGCTTGTCATTTAGGAAGTAAATGAAAACTTAAAACTTTAGTTGATATTTTTACAAAATTCCAAAAGTTTTTCTTTCTGCTGACAACAAATTCAGGATGTTTTATTATTCTCTTTTATAATTCAATAAGTCAATAGATAGAATAGGGTCGCTATTCACTGCCTACAGAGTAGCTATGTGGAGGGAGGATGAGAGACAGAGGAGCACTCTGTACAAATTACGTACACATACGGAGCTTTTTCAGCTAAAATGGCAAAAGAGTGTAGATCTATAAAAGGTTAAGGATGGCTGGATGNGAGACAGCTACTGAAAATAGAAGCAAAAATCTACAATAATGCAATGATGTAATGCAATGCAAACATTTATTTTGCTCCAGACCAGTAGAGGGAGTCAAACAAGGGACAAAACAAGGACCAGAGGCACCGTAAAGACAGGAAGTCATGCTTTAACACAGGACTTTCAAAATTAAAGTTTGAGGAAGAAGTTATTATCTTTCATTTTATGAACAAGCACTTAGCCTTTTATATATATAAAAGCTTGACTTCCTGTTTATCCCATATGTGCTGTGTCGAATCGCCCAATTACATCATAGCGCGGCGCCTTGGCCTGCTTGGATTCAAAGAATCCTTCATATGCAGCCGACAAATGCAGCCCACTTTTCTCCCGGTTGGAAGGATGTGTCCGGCTTATCCTTTGTAGCTTAGGGTATCCCATGATTCATTGCAAGCCTGCTGCTTGTCATTCCCCGATCCGTCCCGGAAGCACGATCCGTTCTACGCATGAGCATCCAGATATACCTCCGGGTCATCCTTGATTTTACTTTGTTAAAAATACCTAAATGGCATTTTCCCCTCTCCAAAAATAGTAAACGTACTAAAATATTATGTGTTAAAGGTTAATAATGTATTTCCTGAGAAAATAAATGCGTTAAAATCTTTTCTGTTTTAGCGTCTCTGCCCGATCCGCACCGGAAATGGGATCCTATGCTACTTTCGGCTTTGGATTTAAACATGAATCTAGTCTTTTTGAGTTTGATGCTTTCGTTTGTTTTAACCTTATGCTATATAATGCGTAATCTAAAGAAAGAAACAACTAAAATGCAGATAAACATGGTTTAATCATATTTTGCCGGACTGCTCTGGGCATGTCCCATGATGACGTCAGAGATGCAGTTTAACAAAGAAAATGTAAAAAGAATAAAAATTGTCTCACTAAAGTCATAAAACATTTTTTAAAGGTGTGTATTAGCATTCTTTAGGGAGTTATGAATATAAATAAGTAGTTTTAGTACCATAATTACATTATTTATGGACAAGTGGATGCATATTTGTTTGCACATGTGCAGAACGGATCGTGCGTCCGGGACGGATCATTAGTGACACAGCTCCATGCTCAGAGGAAAAAGTTGTTAGTGCAGTTTAATAATGGATGGACAATAATGGACAAGGATGAGAATAATTTTGTCTTAAATAATGCAAATTGTTATTTTAAATGGTTAATGAGTCAGTGGCGGGTAATCTCTGGTTTATTGAGAGGTTTTACTTGTCCCTGTGCAAATGGGTTTGGCTGACAGAGTAAGCACAGATTCCAGTACCTCTTCAGTGTGGGGACTATAAATCTGATATATGTGACGGAAATACTGCTGATGAATCTCCTAAGAATTTAAATGAGCACATATAACAGTGGTGAGAAGTTCAGCATCCATTCTTTGCCTGCTTTGTAAATCAACTGTCACACAGAGCATGTGAGCGGAGCGTGGAGCGAGTGGAAAAAATATGGTGGGGCGCAGAGCGGTTTTTAATTCAGGATTTTGCTCCGCTCCAGTTCGCTCCGATGCGAACTAAAATTGTATCGGTCACATCATTAAATCAAACGCTGTGTGTCCCAGGGTAAATTGAGCGATTTGACCGGAGTGGCAGGAAAATTAAGGTGAATGCGGAGGGGATTTTTGAGCGGGGCGTCCTGGCGCAACTTTGAGCGGCTCCGTTCACATGCTCTGCTTTCATGGTTGCTAGGGGACAGATCCTGAGCTAGTAATGGTGACGGTCAGAGAAGGCTAACCCTGTTTGAATGTATATCCAAACTTTTCCCACCTCTTTATTTTTCACATCCTTCGAAGACCTATTCCAGGCAGACTGGGTCCTTCAAGGACGCAGCCGCTGGATTGGAAGCGGCCCTGGTTTGGTCTTTGTTTGACTCCCTCTAGTGGAGTACAGCCGTTTTGCAGAGAGAGTTTACTAATATTTTTACTCTTTGTATAATTTTCTTTCTGCAGCATTTTGTTTTTTGATTTTGCATTTATTGTTTGCATCAGTTTTGTTCAATTCTATATTTCCCTTCTATTCTCATTTCTGAAGCATTTTTTGTAGAAGTCTTTTTGTTAGATTGTTTATTTTATTTTGCATTGTATCACCAAACGCTTTTGCAGCTCATTTTGTCCTTTGCTGTGCGTTTGTACCTGTAGGCTAACATAATAATCCCATATGGGGGTTTTTCCTCTTTCTTTAACACAAAC
>NW_015150899.1:178209-180385 GCF_000732505.1 Cyprinodon variegatus | reverse complement strand
TGGATGCATGGATGGATGGGTGGATGAATGCATGGATGGATGGGTGGATGGATGGATGGATGGGTGGATGAATGCATGGATGGATGGGTGGATGGGTGGATGGATGGGTGGATGGATGCATGGATGGATGAATGCATGGATGGATGGATGGATGGATGGATGGATGGATGGATGGATGGATGGATGGATGGATGCATGGATGCATGGATGGATGGATGGGTGGATGGGTGGATGGATGGATGGGTGGATGGGTGGATGGATGGATGGGTGGATGGATGAATGCATGGATGGATGGATGGATGGATGGATGGATGGATGGATGGATGGATGGATGGATGGATGCATGGATGGATGGATGGATGGAATTGAAGTTGTGTCCATTCTAGGGATGCATGATATCTGCTGTTATTCGTCATTTTTTTTTATACATTAATGTTTTTGAGCCCTTTATAAATAATGCACCAAAGGCATGCATCTGTCTATAACTATAAATATCAATGTGGTTCTCTTGTGTTCTCAACAATAGGAAAGCATTCATTAAATATATGTTTGAGCTCATTTTTGAAAAATATAAACCCCGTTGAAAGCGTTCAGGTGGAGTAACTGTAGGTCCATCATCCTTAGAGTCTCCCCACCAACTTTTATCACACAGTGACACCCTTGGAATAAGCGACATTAATACACACAAAAAACAGCAAACCACAAAATAAAACATACTTTCAATTTAGATCATATAATTATGGTTTATTTTATTTATTGGGGTTTATTAGTGGGGGGCTGACCTGGTACCTCCCGGTCATGAGCTGGTTCCTGGAGGGGGTGCACACCGGCTGGACATAATAGTTCTCCAGGCGGACCCCTCTGGCAGACAGCTTGTCCAGGTTCGGAGTCCTGATCTCCGAGCTGTGGTAGCCCACATCATACCAGCCGAAGTCATCGGCCAGGATGAAGACGATGTGAGGCGGCTGAGCTGCAGGAACCACCGCGGACAAGCTGGAGAGGAGCCCCGCAGCGAGGATCCAGGAAGCCGCAGGACTTCCAGCGCTCCGCGTCATTTTAATGGAAATGAAGAAATCACTGCGGCTGGTTCAACAAACTAATGCTTTACGAGGAGACAGCGCAGTTTGGATAAAACTAAAAAAAATAAACTCAAAAGATATCAATTAATGTTAAAGTTTCAAACTTATGTCGTTCATTGAACCCTCAGAGTCACCAGATCCGATTTACTTCCGCAAGTTGGAAGCGCTGCTTCCACTCGGCAGCCAATCAGAAGCCAGCCTCCACGTCGGAATCGACAATCACCGTCGCGGTTTTTTTTTTTTTTAGGTCGCGCGAACACTGTGGATTACGGTAGAAATGCCTGAGACGAGGTTTCAAGATAAGAGCATTAACTTTGTATGCTTTATGCTGTTCTTTTCTTGCATTCTGCCTCTAAATATATTTAACTAAACTGTCTTTTTTTTTTTTTTTTTTATACAGCTGGTGCCTTTAATTTAGAAGGATAGCAGAACATCTCCAAGTGTGTCTGAAAAAAACCTTCATTAACATCTTATGTGGAATTTCAAAATTGAGCCAAATTACAGACATCAGATCGTTACAATATTTGCTTTCAGTGAATGCTTTCAATTCACAGTGATAGTAGTGTTGCACCAATACCAGTATCGAATGGGGCCCCGATCCAGCACTAAAATGGTGGCATCGGTATCGGTGAGTACCAACAAATAGCGCGCCGATACCATTCTGAGAGCCAAAAGTTTATTCAACTATTGTCACCCATTCCAGGCAATTAATCTTAAATGGAATTATTTACAGAAAACTAATATTGTAGCATCAATAGTGATCAATAGGAAGCTGTGCCGTGGGTTTGAGGGGCCTTACTTTTGAAATTGAACATCAGATCTCGAAGAAACTTTGTTAGGAACACCAAGATGAGTTCTATTATCAATCTGAAATGGAAGAATTGACTGAAAACAAATAGTTTAGCTCATAAGCGTCGTTAGACCTATTTAAGGGTGGCTTCAGCCACCCTTTCTTTGGCATTAGCCACCCTATAATTATTTTGCGATTTTAAAAAATATATATATTTTTTCTGTATTTATTTTTTCCTCATATTTTCCCAAAACAATTGCAGTAAAGGACCGAATAAGAGCCATAAAGAAGACAAGTTAATCTGAAC
>NW_015150899.1:169980-176236 GCF_000732505.1 Cyprinodon variegatus | reverse complement strand
TCTTCTGGGGGCTGAGCCACCCTTGTCTCTTAAACCTAGAGACGCCCCTGGTTTAGCTGCAATAATGACAGCAATCTAAGTCATAGTGATTAGGTGTAGAGATTTTGCAGGGCTTTTAATTTTGAAATTCCTCATCAGTTCTGGATGAAACTTACTGAGCCACATCTATAGGTTTTCTGCTATTGTTTCAAAAAGGAAGCATTCCTGAAAACCAATAGTTTAACAGCAATATTGATGGCAGCCTGGGTCAAAGTGAGTCAGTTTAGAGCTTTTAGGGGCTTTAATTTTGAAATTGCACATCAGATGTTGATGAAACTTTGTGAGTCACATCTTTGGGTATTCCACTTTCATGTCAGTGTGTTCCATTAAAAAAAAGAAGTTTAGTAGCAAGATTTACAGCAACTTCGTTTGAAGTGTAGAGATCATTTGGGGCTTTAATTTTGAAATTCCACATCCGATTTCCCATCAACAGGGTTCAGTCACATTTAAAGATTTTCAGCTGTCATTCTGAATTGAAATCATTTACTGAAAAAAAAAAAAAAAGTTTAGCAAAAAGAGAACGACTTCGCTCAAGCAGACAAAAACTGCAGATTTTGATTTTGAAATTCCACCTGCTTTAATTGGGCTATTATGATTTATTTGGAGAGCCTCATCTGTCACCTGTATGTACAAGTAGTTATGTGAAAACATTTCTAAAAGCATTTATTGAGTCTAATAAGAGTGAATAAAATTTACATTTGAAGTACTAAAATACTTAAATACTTACTGTCAGGCCTCAAAAAATATATAGTATGAAGCAGAAGAAATTGTTAACTTCAGTCACATTTGTAAAGAAAAAGAAGAACAAGTGTAGATATTATGTAAGAATTACAGTTCTTATTTTGAAACATAATCTCGGAAGTTGCTACCGTATTTCTTAGTGTTCACGCGACCCTAAAAAAAAGCATCAGTATTGGTTTGACTGTTTGATTCCAAAGGATGGTTTGATCCCGGTTTCAGACCGCCGGGGCGAAAAAAACGCCTTCACGAAACCATTAAAAAGTACAAACCCTTTCTGAAAAGACAATAAAAAAGAAAAAAAGAAATTGGTTTGAACTGTTGTTGAAAACAGCAACTCAATAAAGAAAAAGAAAAAGGAGCCATTTCTGCTTTTATTCTTAGAATTCAGATTTTTAATCGAGGAATTCTTACTATATTCTCCCAATTATTCTCATGTAATATTTCGTTTTTTTACTAAAGTGATGATCCTGGATTTTGGCAACAGAGTCCTTAATAAATAGACTTAATAATAATTAAAAAAAAAATCAGAATTCTAAAAATAAAGTCAGAATATGGTAATAAAATCAGAATCCTACCATAAAATCAGGATTTTACGGAAGAGGATTAGGGCCAGTGGAAAAAAAAAAAAAAAGTTAACTGATTTTTAAATTTTATTTCAGTTTAGTATGGGAAAAAAGTCAGAATTCTGAGAAAAAAGTCAGAATTCTGACTTTTTTCCCATGTTAAATTGAAATAAAATTTAAAAATCAGTTAACTTTTTTTTTTTTTTTCCACTGGCCCTAATCCTCTTCTGTAGGATTTAGAGTTCTAAAATTAGAGTCAAAATTCAACTGCCCTTTTCTTTGAGTGGCCATTTTCTAAGAGCCCTAATACCCTTCCATAGTTAATTCTGTAAACGATGCGAAGAAGATTTATATAATTTATTTCAGTCCTGCCCTATCTCATGTACATTTTGGAAAGACAACTGCATACTTATTTCCTTAAACAATTTTAACAACCTTTCCTCACCTATGATGATTTATTGTTTGGATTGTTAAATTATCCTGCTATTAAAACAAACCAATTTATATCATTATTCCATTTTTCTTACGAGGAAAAACTTAAATTCTCCAGGCACAAACCCATCCTTCCAAATCTTTAAACAGCAGCGGAAACAGATCGTGAATAATGTTGATTAAACCTCTTGTGTTGTTTGATGAAATACGGTCAGTCATAAACCCGGTTTGGTCTGTGTGAACTATATCAGCCACCACTCTCTCCAGGCAGTTGGCCACTATTTCTGAGAGTATTTTTACATCTGCTGCTGTAGGCTAATGGGACAATAAAAGGGACATAATATGGATCTTTCCCTTTTTTGAGGAAGATTATAATATGAGCCAAGTACATTGATTTGGGGAGTTCATCCTCTTCAAAAGATTTATTGAACATACATTGTAGTAGTTTGATCATTTTAATTTTCTTATTTTTATTAAACTGAGCACCAAATCCCAGAGATGGGGTATCTGGGGTCAGCAAGTCATCTCTATGCCCTCGAACTCAACGCTATTCCTGGTGTTTTTAATTGGAAAAAGCTTCCTGGATGGGAAGAAAAACGTCTTCAAACTTGTAAACAGATCTGGTGTATTGTTTTTAATTTTTCGATTTTTGGAATCTCTATGTCACGTATTTGTGCTACTCAGCCTCTTAAAAAGGTGAGTCCAAATTGCACAGATTAATTCACTGTGCAGATTGGACTCACCTGCTTTCATTGGCTGGGCAGAAAAATATCATGACAGAGATTAACTGCAGACCCCAGATACCTAATCTCTGCCAAATCCAGCAGCTCCTTGACTTTTATCTGACTGATATCTATCTCTGTTACTGTAACAGGTCCTTCCAGCAGTTTAGCTCATTCATCCATTAGCTGAGGTACTGTATCTGTAATGCATCTAAAAAATGACTCTATGCTAATGTAGCATCATCCAGTCCTGAGGTACAGCGTTTTATAAAACATCTGAAAACAATAATTAATCTTTGTATTATTCTTTTGAGGACCCATCAGATGTTGCAGAAATAAAGTTTTCTCTGGAGAATTTCTTGCAAGCCGAGCTAATTATTATTATTTTTTTTTTCCTACTTGTTTTGATTCTGTTTTATTTTCCTATATTTTAATCATGCAAAGCACTTTGCATTGTCTTTGTATTGAATTGTTCCATACAAATACATTTCCCTAGCCTTGCCTAATGATTTTTTTATTTAAGAACATTTCTTTGCCTTTAAATCATAATAAACACACCTTTAAGTGAATTGTTTTCACTTATTTAATTCTTTTAAACACTCATACAATTATCTAGTTAATGTCTTTACTTCCAGTTTATGTTTTCACATATATATTTAACTTACATATTTAATTAAACTATTGCAGCACTTTAGATATTCTTTTTTATTATTGAAATTATATTAAAAACACCACTTTCGTATGACCTTATTTATTATAAATTAATAAACAATATTCCACACAGGATGTGTGACAATATAGTTTAAGTACCACTGAACTGGACTTGACACTGATATTTTATTAATGTACACAATTTTAATTTCATTAGTTACACAAAAAGAGATTTACAAAATAAGACTTTTTGTTTTTTGTTTTTTTACATGTGTGGAAACAGCTTTTTTTTGTGTGTATTTGGTTCCACTTTGTTCTTGTCTGACCTGTAAACATGGATCTTCCTTTGACAGAATCGGAAAAATCACACACGGAATCACACACTGTGTGAGAGTGCGAGTGTAAGAAAATAACACAATGGATAACTTCACAGTCAAACTATTGGTTTCCATTTTTTTTTTTGCTTTTATATGAACTGTCCCCTCGATCTGCAGACAAACGGTTCAGTATGTGACCGCCCACCTTCCAAACACGTCTCATTCACAGTAGGGTTCTTTAACTGGTCTTTTGAGGAAAACTGCTGCTTATGCTTTAGCCTTTGCTTTCTTCGCCAGCCGGGTCCGCGTTGGCTCGGTTTGGACGAGGGGTTCCTGGATGACCGTGGCGGGGTACTTCTTGCCCAGCAGCTCCACCTCCACCTGCTGCCCCACAGAGCACAGCTCCAGGGGCAGGTAACCGAACGCCAGGCTCTGCTGGCTGCTGTAGCTGTAAGCTCCAGACGTAGTGTTGCCGACCACCTGAGCAAGAGTCGCCTGTTTTAGTGGACCTCAACGACAAAAACGAGGGTTTTATCACTTGCTACCCACCTTGCCGTTGTGCCAAATGGTCTCGTTGCCTTCTGGGTCGATGTCGTCCGTTTTAACGGAGAGGTAGGAGAGCTTCCTCTTCAGGCCGTTGGCTTTGATCTCCTGAAGCGCTGCTTTGCCAATAAAGTCAGCCGGCTGCTCGTAGCAAAGATTGTGTGTGACAACAATTGAAAAGATACAGAAATATGAGCTCTACATAAAACAACCGGTTACCTTGTTGAGTTTAATGAAGTAGTCCAGCCCAGCCTCCAGAGGATTAGTGTCACAGTTCATCTGAAATGAAGGTTCCCATTAATAAAAAAGCAGGAAAAGGGCAATGAACAGTTTTTACCTTTTGAACGATTTCCATTTTTCTTGAGTAATAAATGCAGCAGTGGACAGAGGAATTGTGAGCACTGCAGATGAAAGCGATTACATTTATGGTTTAAATGCTAACCGCCATCCATGCTTGAAAGCTGGTACTTTATTTTTCCACTAGGAAACATGGTGGTGGCTGCATATGCTGTGGGGATACTGATTTTCCAGTGAAGAGGAAGAAGTTGATTTAAAGCACAGCATTAATGGGATTAGATTAAACAGGCGGACTAATTTCAAACACCAATTTGGAGAAACTTAAAAAAAGCTGCATGTAGGATGTTGCATTTAAATGTTATCGGATCAAAGGGGGAAGTTTACTAAAGCACAACATTATTGTCTAATATTTAATATTAAAATATCTTTCTCCTTTACATTTATGAACTACATTGTGTTTTTCCGTCACAGCAGTTACCAAACTTTTCTTGCTTGACACATTTTTAGTGTTAGTTTAAAGTCAACCACTTTAACTCATTGATAAACAAATGGATAAACTAACTAACTGTTTATTTTAATGTGTAACAGAATTTAACAATATTATAAATAGTTAAAAATAAAATACTCATTTAATTAATTTCTACAAATACCACTGCAATTACACTGCAAGTAAAATATTCTTCAAATACGTGTAATAATAAGATTATCTACTAATGGAAAGATAATTTCTACCTTAAAATAGGCTCATTAGGTCTTCTACACTAATTATAAGATAATAGAGGTTTTTATTTCTTATTTTAAATGAAAATAAACTAATTCCTTGGGGAAATTGTCTTACTTATAAACTAAAACTAAGAGAAAATACATTTATGTGAAGAAAATAATGGACTTACCATAGTTTCAATTTTTGCAGTGCAACGTAACAAAAGTAAAAATGTTAAGATGATGAAATCAAAGCTTTAAATTGTTTTACCACAGACTGCTGATTATGTTTTTATTTTGTTTTTTAGGTACATGGTTTCATCTTGCCCTACGTCAGGGTGTACTCTGCCTCCCGCCTGTAGACTGCCAGCCCCACTAATACCCTGACAAAGACTAAGTGGGAGAAAAAGCATGGTTGGATGGTTTCATCTTCCCAAATGTCCCATTAAATTGGGATTTTTCTATATTTTATGGTTGGAAAATAAAAAAAAAATAGAAGGCAGAATATGTAAGGTCATTGTTAGACTGCTGTCTGTCTGGAAGCTTTTTAAAATAAACAGAAGAGAAAAAGAAGACGTGTTTTTAGCCGCTCTTCATCTTATCTGTTTTAGAACCACTTCTCTTTTCTTTTTTCTTTCCATTGACTTTTTTATCCCTTTTCTTGATCTGGAACACGTCCACATTGACCTTAAAGCGTTTAACAAAATGACTCAGATCTGCTCTAACTGTCATCTGCAGTGATGGGAGAAACGGCGTTGAAAGTAACGGCGTTACTAACGCCGTTACCTTGTTTTAGTAACGAGTAATCTAACTAATTACTTTGACTGTAACTATAACGCAGTTACCATTGCAGACACCCCGTTACTGCGTGTTACTCAGGTCGCTCGATGAACCTTTTTTCATGATAGGACTCGTGCGCGCCTTGTCATGAGAGAGGGGAGGATGGGATTGGCTGATGTATAGTGAGATTCCGTCTGTCAGTTGGGTAGGTGGGTGTTTCTGCTGGTGGGTGTTAACGTACAGCTCACACAGAGACATGGAGAGTGAGGATGACCCCAGCAGCAAAACAGCGTTTTCCAGATGGAAATACCGGTGTTACCTCGAGCTGCGTTTCCCCATCAGATACGGTTTCCCCTGCATCTCCGCACAGCGCAGACGGGACGATTCACCGCGCAAGCGACAGGAAACGCACATGCTCGCTAAAGGCTCGCAACAGTCGCCCTGTGCTCGCGCCACAGGAGAACTACTG
>NW_015150899.1:160977-169432 GCF_000732505.1 Cyprinodon variegatus | reverse complement strand
ATAGATAGATAGATAGATAGATAGATGTTTCAGTATCTATAACAACCCAAACAGATTTCAGAATTAGACATCCCCAGTTATTAATTTCATACTCTCACCAGATCTGAACGACCTGTTAAAAAACTTCACATCGCGTTCCCCATATGTCCCCATATATCATTTACGTTGAGTTGCAATAAATGCTAAACTCTCTGCAGGTTCTTGTCTTTGTCGTCCGCTCTATTCAGCTGGCTTTGGAAACACACGGCGAGAAGGTGGGGGCTGGGTGGTGAGGGTTACGGGGGCGAGAAACGCAAAAGTAACGCAATAGTTACTTTTACTAGTAACTAGTTACTTTTATTGTGGAGTAACACAGTTAGTAACTCAGTTACTTTTTGGGAGAAGTAACTATACCTAATTACTTTTTCAAAGTAACATGCCCAACACTGGTCATCTGTGTGAAGAAGTCTTAATATATCACAGACATAAAGCTGCCACACTTTGATTCTGCATGAACAGCTTATATTATGTTTGAAGAACTCTCTTATGACTTAGGAAAGATTAGAAATTGGTCCTGGTCGAGGAATAAAAGAATAAGAACAAGTGTATCAGTAAACTTCTAAGACATCTTTTTCTGCTGAAAATGGCATTCAGAAAGAACCTGAAAATATGCAGAGCTTATCAAATAATAATCTGAACGTTGTTTTATTTTCTGTACCTCAGCTCCCCAGCCCCTGAAACCCTTTTCCAGTCTGAGCGAGGCCATGGCGTAGGTGCCAAAGTTGTCAATGCCTTCATCTTTTCCTGCTTCCATCATGGCCTGGTACACAGCTGCCATGTTCTTCTGGTCAATGTACAACTCCCAGCCCAGCTCACCTGCACACAGGTGAACACAGAAGGTCAATAAGCAGCTCCAAACCAGAGAGAGACAGAAAGAGTTAAAGAAAGAATGAAAGAGCAAATGGAAATAATGAAAGAGTACAAAAAAAAGGAAAGAGTGACAGAAAGAATGAAAAAAGCAAAAGAAAGAAAGAACAAAAGAAAGAAAAAAGAGCAAAATAAATAGAGCGAAAGAAAGAGCAAAAAAATGAGAGAAAGAGCGAAAAAAAGAAAAAGAGACCAAAAGAAGTAAAAAGAAAGTACAAAAGAAAGAGAGAAAAAGAATGAAAGAAATCATAAGGGCAAAAGAAAGGGAGTGAAAGAAAGAGAAAGCAAAAGAAAAAGAAAAAAGAGAAATAGAAAGAAAAAGTGCAAAAGAAAGAAAGTGAAGAGTGAAAGAAAGAGAGCTAAACAGTGAAAGAAAGCAAAAGAAACAGAGAAAAAAGAAATAGCGAAAGAAAAAGTGACAGAAAGTGAAAGAAGGAGCAAAAGAGAGCGAAAGAGTGAAAAAAGAGCAAAAGAAAGAAACAAAGAAAGAGGATCCATGCTTCTTTGGATAAACAAATAAGGCGAGGCGTGTCCTTTACCAGTGTAGGAGATCCTGATGGCTCTGACAGGAAGCCCGGCCAGCTGGATGTTCTTGCAGTGCAGAAATTTGAACCCAGCATCACTCATATCCTCGTCTGTCAGCTTCTGGAGAACCTTCCGTGAATTAGGTCCTGCGATTCCCAGCACACCTATCTCGTCTGTCACATTTCTGATGTCCACATCATATTTGCCTTCTGCAGCTTCTGCTTCAATCCACCTGAGAAAATTTCAAACCCAAAACAGGAAACAACATTTTTTAAATTCCTTCTAAAATTGTTTGTTTTTTGCACATTTAAGTGTTTTTAAATGCAAATAAGGAACTCCAGCCTAAAGGCGACCATGAGCTCTGCACCTTACTATGCAGCTTGTAAGCAGTAGAGGTCGCTGCATAGCCACTAATGGTTCCCTGCAACTCAAAAGAGAGTGTCAGAGCAAAGGCAAGGGGAGGAATTTTTTAATGGGCTGTCTTCCAACTAGAGCGACAGAGGAGCGTAGTATTAACAGCTGCTGAGGGGTTTCAAATTCCAGTGCTTAGAAAGGAGACTATGAGAGAGTTATGCAGCAAGGCTTCAACTTTGACTCCAGCCTGGAAACAGGAACGAGAATCAAAGAGCTCTATTCATTGAAACAGCTAAAATATTTCCTTCTCACTGTTTAAAGGTCTCGGACCGACTTGGAGTTTTTCCTCATCTTCCGAGCAGAATAAGAAATTCCCCCCTCCTGTTGCTGCGCACTTCTCGTCAGCAGGCTGCAAAAGACACTGCTACACTCTTCACTCTCTTACACCGGAGACTTTACTGTTTGGAGTTAGGCTGCAGAACGGCTGCTGCACTGACATATTTCACTGTCTGGAGACAACAATAAAAAGGGACCAACATGGAGTTGTATTTTGCTACTCTTCCCCCACCTGTTGCTGCAAAAAAATGTGCTAAAACACTTTTAACATGCATACAAAGGAAAAAAAAAACAATTTGGTGTTTAGTTGTGTTTCTGTGGACCACTGGTCAGCTGGCTTAAAGTCTGACTGTTCAGGAATGAACAAATGATGACAGAAAGAAAGAAATCAAAGAGGGATGGAAGAAAGAATTATGACAATGGCTGCCAATATGTTACACGTAAAAAAAGCAGAAAATATACAAAGCGGCTCAGTAGTACGTCTTTGTAGACTTCTGACGTAGATAAATGTTTTGATGCATCTGTGCATTAGTAGATTTCATTTGTGAGCCTGGACAATGATTTCCATTTTATTTATAATAGTCACACATCCTTTGTAAATAATATTTTTCCTCTTATCAGTCTGAGATTTTCAGGGTACGAGAGTAATTTAAAAGAACAAGTAACTGAAATATGATGCTTATTTAATTTTAAAACTATTATTTTCTGACTGTTTGAGGCGTTTACTGGAGAAGAGAAATGTATCTAAAGAAAATTCAAAAAAGAATCAATAAAGCCAATAGTTGGACACAATACCTAATCAGTTGATGAGGTAAGAGCTTCTGATCACTGATCAGCTGGATCGAAACGGACCGGTTTTTCTCACCTGAGGTCGTGGAGCTCGGAGCCGGAGCCTGTGATGAGCAGGAACTCTCCTGGTGTCAGCTGGGTGATGGTGACCTCAGCGAAAACTCTCCCTGAAGGCGTCAGCATGTGGCTGATGTTAGTCTGGCCAACCTGAAGAGTCCATTTTCAAAGGATGAAGAATAATAGTTGATTTCTCTGCCACCAGGATCAGACACCCTGTAGAAGACTTTTTCTCAGGAGTTAATGCTTATTCTTTACCTTCGGCATGCTGTTGGCAAACAGCCGATCGAGCAGCTTCAGTGAATCCTTCCCTTTAACTACAAATTTTCCAAAAGGAGTGAGGTCGATAACGCCCACCTTCTCCATCACCAGCCTGCACTCTCTACCGACAGGTCCGAACCAGTTGGTACGTTTGAAACTGGGTCTGAATGAAAAACAGAAATCTTTACCTTAAAGTCTGATACATTAACGAGATGTTTGACATCACATCGCAGGAACTAAATAAATCACCTGTGCTGCTGCTGCTAGAAAAAAAAAACATGCCATGCTTTAAATAAAAAAAATCCCGCAAAAATATGTTACTGTATTTATAATTAATTCGGAATCCCAGGAAACAAAACAGCTTCTTTATGTTTTTTCTTACATTTTTTAACCTGTATCATTCCCACTAAAGCCTGTTGAAAGCAGGCAGTTAGGCAAACAGGGAATGTTTTCCTTACTTGTATCCAGTTTCGTCTCCAGGTTTGTAAAACCAGTGGGGTTGTTCCCAGCCGGCATGAAAGCCCATGGAGCACTTGTCCTTGAGCAGCTGGTAAACTCCACTTGTCCTGGAGGTGGGTCGACCAGCAAAGCGCTCCTCCTTGGGATAACCGACTGGAAAAAAAAAAAAAAAAAACAGTCATTGTCTCAATAAGAAAGCTGGTTCCTAACAAATTTCTGGTGCTTTTGTTTTCTTCTTACCAACATTGTTGAAGCCATAAGATTCTCTTGCCTTGGCGCACATGAAAGGTACGTCTGTCCATTTGCCATATCGGTTGGGATCGCATTCAATAAGATCGTAAGGAGGTTCGCCGTTCCTAATCCAGTCGCTCAGGAACTTACCAATGCCTCCAGCATGGATAACTCCATACCTGGACAAGCGGAGTTAAATGTTTGACATATTCTGTGTCCACAGCTCAAAAATACCATGACAGTCAGAGCCGTAATTGTCCCTAGATCTCCACAATGACAAAACTCATGCTTTGATGACTTAAGGTAAGGTGTTTAGGCCTGGACAGGCAAGTCACAGGCAAGGTCATGGCAGCATAATGCTGTGGAGCTTTTTTGCTTCTGCTGGTATATCATCAAAAAAGAATGGAACAATTAAGACAGAGGGATCCACATCAAACTTAAGACCAGAACATGGCAGACACCATTTATCGTCCGATTGGACAAAAAATGGGATCTTATGAATTTATACCATTAACATCTCTTTGAAATACATGGAGCTGGTCAGACGCACCCAAAGCCAATGGCGGTCCAGTAGTTGCGTACGCCGTGATGTGGTCCGACCATGGGCAGCAGGTCCGGGGTGTACGTGATTGGTCCAGACACGACATTGATGATGTCAGCTTTCTTCAGAACAGGAACCATCTCCATGGCCATCTCTATATGCTCCATTATCCTGTCGAGGTCTGACTCAAACAGCTCCTTCCCAAAACCTAAAAGCAGCAGAAGTTTTACTAAATGAACCTACTGGGATTTTGAACCACTACAAAGCTAAATGCTTTCGAGAAAATTTAAACTGAGATATTGGTTAACTGAGATATAGATAATTCATGGTATCCGGACCTGGCGGTACCCCATCTCTAACCCAGGAGTCCTGAAGCACCATCTTCTCCATCTGCTCATACGGACCAAACAGCAACCCATCCCTCTCCTGACGCATGTAGTAGGAGCCCTCCAGGTCCCTGATGACAGCCAGCTCCTTCTTCAGAGCCTTTACCTCTGGCACTGTTGCAGTGACGACGTACTGGTGATGCACTGGGATGGTGGGGTGTTCGTAACCAATCATCTGGCCCACTTCACGAGCCCAAAACCCTTAAAATTTAAAGAAAAAGAGGAATATTCTCAACTTTAAAAAGGCCAACAAAAATAATAAAAGGCATTTCTTTTGTTAATACAACATAATATAAAACACAGTCCACCATCTTGGGTTTCCCACATAAGGGAGCCTAAAAAGCCCCAAAACTAATCAAAATAAAATAAAAACAATCCCTTTTCCGCCCCTCAAAAACTCTCTTTATTTCCTTTAAACAAATGTATTTAACGTATTTTATTAAACTACTCCGTTTATTCAAATTGACTGAAGAGTCAAGAACCTTTATTTAGTTTTTCTAAGTCCCATGGTATAAAGCATCGCTTGTTGGGTCCTCCTTTAGTTAAAAAGAAAGTTAATACTTCCATATTTAAAGATTTTAACAGATTATTTCACTGTGCAAAAAAAAAAAGTAATTAACATTGCCACAATAATTTTTCTTTAAATACTGTACTTCTTAAAAAGAGTCAGATATGAATTAATTTCTACTGGTCCTCAGTTTCGGGACACACAGGAAAATGACAAGTTACTAGTTTCTATGTAGAGTCAGAGCAATAAGGTAAAGTGGAGGGTGTGTAATTCTGTGGGCCTGTTTCCTGATAGTAGCATCAAGAAATTGATTAAATCCTTTTTTTCATCCTGAAGGAAATGTAAATGTTTTATTTCATACAATAGGGGTCCCTTCAGGCAGGCAGGCTCTCCTGTAGTGGTCTGTATTCCAGCTGATCTGGAGGAGCATCTGACTAAAGACACTGTTGCTGTATGACATTGTATGACAGCTTTGATCTTTTCATCAACAAAAATGTATTTATTTGGATTATTAAGGCGTGAAACAGTCGGACTCTTCAGAAATTTCCCTTAAATAAGCCTGGTTTAAACTGAATGCGAGCAAAAGCCTGTTAGCAGATCTCAAAATTGTTTTAATTCAGGACGGACTGTCCTTCTTTTAGAGCGATGCAGTGATGCATGATGCAGACCTTTAACTCACAAAAAATCATTACTTTAAGAACAGAAGGAAGAGAGATGCAAAAAGTAAAGGAGTGCAAACAGAAACAGGTAATATATTTAAACTCACTTGTAAACCAAATATATATACACATTTATGTTTCTCCCGATGTTAGTTTGTACACATTCATTGGATTCTGAAGTTTTACAGCTCTTTTACAAAGAGGTTAAAAGATGCTTTCCTGCTCATGGTTTTTACGCCTGATCTAGAAACTGAATCAAGTTGATGAGGAATAATGTTTTGGATAGCAAACAGATTTTTTTTGGTATGTTTAAAGCATTTCTTTTCTCTATCAATCCCTTTCGGCCAGTAATGTGGTGCACTGCCCCATGTAGTTTATGCTTAGCTGAAAGGAAAAAAATGGATAAGTTCCTTCTAGGATTGGTTCTGTTGCAGGATTTCCCCTGAAACTTAGGTGAGGTTAAAGGACACAGAAGGGCTTTGACAAAAATAACATCAATTTTGGACAAGTTTGTCCAGCCCATGCAGGAAGTCATTAGAAAGCTTCTTCCCAGCTGCCATTATCTTCCCTGCACCCATACTGTTAAAATAGACATCTAAGGGAATGGATTTTTCTTAAAATACGAGCATTTTCCTTCATCATAGCACATAATTTGCCAATGGAATAAGATTATTTACATTTAAAATAAGAA
Source organism: Cyprinodon variegatus (assembly GCF_000732505.1). NCBI lineage: Eukaryota > Metazoa > Chordata > Actinopteri > Cyprinodontiformes > Cyprinodontidae > Cyprinodon > Cyprinodon variegatus. The sequence goes on along the minus strand of NW_015150899.1, from coordinate 162,729 downwards.
AAAAAAAAAACCTCAGTTATCTTATTTGATGTGCCTAATGTCTAATTATCTAATGTTAATGGAAGAAATATTAATTTCAGCTGCAGATCATCATATTTACTTTTTAATGATATTTAAATTTATTGCCAACTTTCTTTCATTTCATAAATTTTAAACTCATCTCTTTATATATGCATGTATATATGTATAACTTCACTAGGGAAACAGATAAAGTTAATGTTTCCTCTTAAACATGTTGACGTCTGATTGCTAAGTTCATCATATCCTAGGATACAAATTCACACAAATCTAAAACATGTTTTTGCATTGAATAATTACCTCAATATTTGTCATAAAAGCACATCTCCTGATTAATTATAAACTCTGCAACCACTTGTAGAAGCTAAACATAGCAGATAAGATGAAGTACAGTATAACTTGGCTTAAAAATTAACTGCTACAAAACAAACGAACCAGGTTTGGAGTTTGTTAGAGGGACACGTGTATGAAGCCCAGGTCAAGGCGCCAGACCAGAGAGGTGCAGCTGAAGCCAGTTGAAACACTGTGAATTTAGGTTTATCTGTGCCGCCATCCTCGACATCAGCATGTTGAAAACACAAACAAACGTGCACAAAGAGCTACTTCAATGCGAAAATTAAATGCAGTTGGCAGCTAGAAGAACACATTTGAAATAAGTCTCACTTTGTTTATTGTTCTATTATGACTTTAAACTTATAGTCATAAGGTCAGCATTGTTAAAACAGGGAGTAAGATGTTTATAGATAGTTTGTTTTTTATCCAACCCTGCGTTATGAAAGGACAGAAGATTCTCAGTTGAACAAATCACCCACATATGTAGGTGATTTGTTACAGATTAGAACAGATTAGATGATGTAGGTCATGTAGTCAGCTGAAACTCCTTTATTTGATGCAAGTTCTGTAAAACCATTGATATGAAGGAGCCAAAGTTGATTGAAATTTCAATATAATCCAATTGAGCCATTTGTAGCTTGACAAGAATAATTCACTTCAAGTTTAGAGTAAATCAGATCATGCATGTGTGGATCAGCTGTGTTAGGGTGCGGTTTAAACCACAAGCAAGGTAAGCAGCAAGGTATTTAAAATGGGCAATTCCATATATCTAGATGTTCAAGGCAATAGTCAGTGTTCAGAGAGATTCAACTTTATCTTGGTTTTGCATTGTCTAATACAGATTGAAACCTGCATGAAGGAGGACATCATCCAGTGAGGCATGTCACTTCCTGTTCTAACTGGGCTCAACTGAGGTTAGCAAATGACAACAGTTAGTGTCGGCGATGATGTCAAACATCCAATCAATGTATCAGACTTTTTTCTTTCATTATTTATACTTAGACTTGTTTCACCGATAGAGAGGTGAACCGTGACACCCGCGCAGCCAGATGAACCATTTGAAAATATTCACAGCATTTTGTCTGAACATACCATGATGTCTTTAGGTCAAAAGCTTAAAGAAGAGGTTGCTTGGATAGAAGGTGTGCAAAAAAGACAAAATGGCGGCTTTGATACAAAATGGACCACAGCCAGTAGGGTTGTGACCCTTGTTCTGACTCGTTTCAACTTATAGGTCCTGTGAAGTTACATATATGTGAACCAAATTTCCTAATACCTAGTCGAAGCGTGGGTTGAAGCTGATGGTTTTAAAGGTCAGAGCAACTACAATTTTTTTTTTTAGGTATTTATGACAGGAAAGTCTTACATCCGAAGAATTTTTAAGTTGGTTTAGAATAAAAG
>NW_015150899.1:125622-160800 GCF_000732505.1 Cyprinodon variegatus | reverse complement strand
AACCATTGGAAATAGAAAATTGAAGTCATTTGAGCTTAGGCAATACCAAATTCTAGTTGCTTCGTGATCAATCTGAGAAGTAGTTTCTTTACATTTCTCAGATTCAAACCAAACCAAAATGCAAAAAATGAGCAAAGCCAGGGTGAACAGTCAAGCTATTACATCTGTGCCGACGTAAATAAGCAAAGGGGCCCAGAAGTCAGACGGATGTCACTGACTTTCTTCTGGAACTGTAAACCAGTTACCAAACAGTACAGAATGAGAACAGACAAGCCTGAGTGTACAGTACCACTTACTGGCAGGAAGGAGTTAGACAAGTAACATTCACATTTAGAGCTTCTAGGTAAAAAAATGTATCTATAATAATTAGTTAAGTACAGATTAGATGATATATTTGTAAATTAATCTGAAACTCTGGCCAACAGTTTCACCACTGGGGAGCAAGTAACACCAAAGTATCATCTGTCATTGAGCACAGGTTGAAGATGATTAGGTCAAAAAGGTCAATTACACCATCTGACTTCCTCTTCTCAGTGGAAGGAGCTTAGGTGATGCAAGAAGCTGAATATTAATGGACCAGATGATGAACCTCAGTCATACAAGGTGTTATTCATTTAAATGTTCTTTGCCAGACCTCCGACTTTGAGTACTGGCTCTTCCCCTAACCTGTGAGGATTTTTATTTAAACCACCCATGCCTTTTGAAACTAATAAAATTTTAACTCAAATAATTATAATACCTAAAAATTGTTGGATCAAATGCCGAGACTAGAATCAGCCCAAACAGGTTCAGGATGAAAAAAAAAAAAAAAAAAGTCATATCCAAGATGGTCGACTTCCTTTTTAATGTAGTAATGAGAAGTTCTAGATCCTAAAGTTGATACCTGCTACGGTAAAGTAAGCTTAAAGAAGTGGGTATTCTGAAAATGCCTATTTGGGCACTGAGGTCTCGGTGTTGCTGCATCTTCAAAACATTGAACTACTTAGATTTCACACACTGGGGACGTGTGTGCACAATGTGTCAAGTTTTGGCGTTTTAAGCAAGTTCATTACGGAAATATGCAATCTTCAAATTCCAATATGCACCACTTCCACTGCTCGCCAAATCAAAGTGGAAGTATGGCCAGTAGTCATCACTTACACACTCCTAATCCTCATAGCAAGCCTTCCCTAAAGGGTTGAAGCTGTGATCGATGTAAATGAAGGGCCAAGGTCAATGAGATGTCATTAACCCCTTAATGCCTGAATTTACACCCAGTTTTTACCCCCCAGAAATTTAAAGTTTGTATTGTTGCTGTATATCAGATGTTAGATCAAATAGGGGTTATTCATATCAACATTGCAGGTTTACCTTGCGTAAATTTAGGTATGAAGCTAATTAGCGACACAAGGCTTTTAGGGAACAATACAAAAAAGTTCCAATGTCACAATGTTAACCATTTATTAATGCTGTTTTTCTCTGACAAAAACCTTTTTAGTCAAAGCATATGTTTTTTAAACTACTTTCAAACATTCAAATAGACCTAATTCTTTTAGGTAATATGGAATGTCGACACGCCACACAATCCAACACCGTACTAGACCTTTCTTTGCGAATTAGAAAACAGTCTCACTCAATGAACACTGTTGGAAATTGATCTACTGCATTTTATAAAGAAAAAAAATCATTGGGTTTCAGATTTAGAAAAACACTCTTCAGTTTCTTTGCTACACTTTCATATTAGTTGCTAAACATGTTTTTGTAATAACAAATAAGTCAACCTGTCTTTCAATTCAATTAATTATAAAAAAAAAATGCTTTACTGGGTATTACCAGCAGTTTTATAAATCAATCTTGTATTACCGTATGATGCTGTATGATTAATTATTCATTCATCATTATTCTTTTCACAATTTTAAATCCTCTCTAGCACAACTTTTGTAAAATTAAAAACAAATATCACAAATATTTTATCCCAAATACCACAAATTTTAATAATCTCCATTCCTTAATTGCCTAGTGGGGCTAAAATGCTTCAAACTAACAATCAGAAATAACTTTATGAAATTTAGATATTTTCATTTTTTTTTATTGTACATCTACCTCAGATTAAGACATCTTACTAATTTAATCAGTCATATTATTGGCAGTCTTACAGTGGATCCTTGCTTTTACATGGATGATGTTTAATTCACACTCCTTAAAACTTGATTTGTTATGCAATGTCAAAAGAAAAGCTGTGTTGTTTTTATCAAAACTTTACCCAGAATGCATTAAAAAATGCTTGGGCCTCTTCTCTTTGTGGAGGGATTTTTTTAGCCATCTAAAATGGATCTTTGGAAAAGAATTTCTAAGCTGGCTGGTTTCCCATAAGGGGTTCTGTATTGCTGCTACCCAAAAAGCTGTAACATCTGTTTTCAGTTTATAGTAATCCATGGTGAGCTGAGGGACAAAGAGAACAAAAGGCAGGATACGCTGTATTTCCAAAGACCTAAAATAGGAGAAAACTTATGTGCATAAAAGTCCAGCAGCAAAAAGCTAAGAAAAAAACAGAGTCAGGAGGTGTGCATGTGATGCTCCTTCAAGATTGGCTGGAATGTGATCTGCTGCCCTCTTTGGATTGGCTGTGAAGGCAAACCGAGCAGCAGCCCCAGACAACTATAGACTTCAACAGAACTTTTCTCCAATATATTCAGAGCTGTGATTTGCCATTTTATTGATTATTATTTTAAACCCAACATTTAAAGAAAATAGATGACTAATCAAAAAGATCCATGACCTAAAACCAGCTAAATTACATAACACCTTCCTCCTGGGAAGAGGCAACTGAAGCAAAATCCTAAAACAGAGCTGACAAAACCAGCACTGGTGGGAGGGACGAAGGGGAGGCGGTAATAAACAAGATCCCCCCAGAACTGGTCTGGCCCAGTTTGAACTAAAAGCTGCCTTCTATGAACTCTGCAAGCTGTGGTTTGAGTGGGCAAAGTTCTCCTGCAGAGAGATGTTTGCAGATAAAACTCTCTACCATGGAAGCACTGTTTGTAGAAATGCTGAATCAGATTTTTAAGTGTATTTGGTATTGGTGGAGTTGTGTTAAAAAAAGAAACATGGGAGTAACTAATCTCTATTTATTGTTTCTCACTGTTATGATTGCTTATTTTGTGTCTGCTAAATGCTGGAATGATTTACAACTCTTAAATTTGGAAATAGATTTTTTTATAGGGCCATATTAAAAACATAATCAAAACTATATTCAAAGAAAAAGGAAAACGGCACTAAAAAATGTGGGACGGTTTATATGCTGACTGAGGCTGTGAGAGTTCTCAGTGAGTGATCTCTCCCAGCGAGTGATCTGTACTGTAAAGTTCAGAGATTTTAATTTTTTCATAAAGATGGGAGAGTGATAAGCTGTTTTTACCTGCACCATGCACCCCTCTTTGTTTAGACTTAGACTTAGACTCAACTGTATTTATCCCTTGGGATTACTCCTTCAGGGAATTTCTGGTTCCAGTAGCTTATATAGGGTACAAAGAGTTAAAGCAAGATGCCATTAAAGATAAATATACAATAGACAATATAAAAGGAGTGTATATGGTACAAAAGAGCATAAAAAAGATAAAACTTGTAATGTCCTGGAGTATGTTTCCCTTAGATAACAAAAAAACAATCTGCAGAGTAGAGAGCTAAAGGAAGACTACACAGTAGTTAACTTGGGATATTGCACTTGCATTGCAGAGATGTACTGACCATATAAATAAGTGAGAGATTACACAGGCTACACAGCAGTTTGTGTGTGTTATTGCACAGTGAGAGAGAAGAATATTGCACGAGTGACAGTAGCTAATGTTTTGCATAAGATGACTAAGGAGGGGGGTGCTGACCCTAGTCCCTCTTCCTATCACCTCCTCCTTCCCCCAAGTGAGGAATTGTACAGCTTGATTGTGTGGGGAATCAAGGAGTTTAGCAGTCTGTTTAGTCCTGCATTTGTGGAGGAGGAATCTCCCACTGATCAGGCTCTTCTGAGTGGTGTGTCATGATCTCGGCACAATTGGATGGGTTTTTCTCCTTCTCCTCTGATTGGTTTGCTCCACCCTGCGCTCATTGGGCCGGATTTATCAAGATCCAATTTTGCGTGCAGTAATTTGCGCTCGCAAACTGGAATTTTGCGCGATGGGCTGGACCATGGTTTGCGGGTGATTTAACAAGAGCGATTGCGTAATTGGTGGCAGGTGCAAAACGGTTGGAGACGCCCTATTTAAATGATGGTTTTGCGCGTTTTGTGGTTTGCGGCATGGCGAGTTTGGACAGCAGAAAGCGCAAAAGGAAATTCGACCCCATGGAAATGGAGGTGTTGGTGGATGAAGCCAACAAACATTTAAGTGAGCTACAGCAAAGAAGTGTGACTGTCACACAGAGGAATGCTATATGTGAACAAATCTGTAATAAAGTAAACGCTGTTGGTGAAACCTTGCGAACAGTGGATGAAGTAAAAAGAAGATACCAGGATATTAGAAGGCGAACCAAAGAAAAACTGGCATATAACAAAACATCTGCAAACAAAACAGGAGGGGGCACAGTAGATGAGATGCCTCTGACCAGCATTGAGGAACAAGTACAGCTGACGCTCTGTGAGGAGCAAATCACTCGCCCAACAGCTCCAAAATGGCAATGCTGTATAAACGAAATGTTTTGATGATCGTTTCCTCGTTTATTCCAAAAATATTCACACAGAGTGAAAAAATGCGTTCTCTGCGTCTCCTTGCTTCATTTCGATGTCTCCTTCTTGCGACAATAACCGCTGCCATGTGTGCGCAATTACGCATACAGACCATTTGCACCTTCTTTTGAAACGTGTTAAATATAGAGTCAGATACCGTTAGCAAAATTGCTTTCAGGTTTAATAAATCACTTTGCGAGTGCTAAATTACTATATTTACATGTTCTCCTCCCCATATTGCATATTCATTGCAGAAAAAGTACTAAATGGATAAGAGGCGCTATTTTGCACGTTTTAAAAACCAAATCCTTTTAGCACGCTGTTGATAGATCAGTTTGTACATTTTTTAGCGTGCGCAGTGAAATAGCTCACGTTTTTATACACGCAAACCTTTGATAGATCCGGCCCATTATGTCTTATCAGATCTGCCTGTTCTTTCTGCTATTTATGCCACTGGATCCTAGTCGATGGTGCCAGATTATTCGAGCTTCCAGCGAGTCTAATTCTAGCGTCTCTGTATGTGTATAGTTCTGCCTGATCCTGACCCGTCTCTGCCCCGGACGTCACAGTTTCGGCCTCCCCTTTTCTGCTCTGTTTTTGCCTGTCCTGTATTTCCGGATTGTTAACTTGATTTCACCTGTTGTCGACCTTGGACGTCTTCTGACCACGGCTTGGATTATCCTTGATCCCTTGGTTCCTCTGTGTATTATGGCTGCAGCTAGTCGCTGCTCCTCTTCTCTCCTGGATCTCTGGTATCAGCTCAGTTTCAAGCTGTAGAGTTCCGTTCCTCTGGTCTTCACTCCTTCTTCTGGGCTCAGACTTGAACTTTGCCAGGTTGCTGACTTTCAAAGCGCATTGTTTTCCCCGTTTGAGTTTCAGAAGTCACTGACCTGAGTCTCCATCCCTGCAGCGTATCCAGTGAGCCCGCCACAGCTGACGAGCAGCAGCAAGCAGTCTTTGCAATAAAGCGCCTTTTAAGTATAAATGTCTGTCTCAGCTGAATTCTGGGTCCTATGCTCTGAGCCTTCTGACATGGAGAAGACAGTGTGCAGAGGGTGGCTGGCATTGTTCATAATGTCCAGCAGTTTGTTAAGTGTCCTTGTCTTTGTTCTGTTTCCCCAAAGCTTATGTGTTTTACTTTGTAATCCCGTCTCACTTTCAGTCAGACCCATGAAATTGCTGCTGAATTGCTGCGTAGTCCAACAAAATCTCCTCCCTATTGACTCTAAATGAGAGCTAAATGCCCCAACCTTGTCCGACACAATTTTCTCTTGGATTGGACGCAAAATCCAATTTGCTGTGTTCGGGGCTTTAGTTTTTAAGTCTTACCCACCAGATAAAGTTCTAAATCAATTAAGCACATTAAATCTATTATATCTTTAAATATAAACTATTTCATCACTGGCTGAAAGTTCCCAATTTGTTTCAAATCTTTTAAAGGCGCACTAATAAGCAACATGTTGCTGAATAAGTGCACCCTCGCAGAGTGCTGCTGTCACCACCATGTTAACATTGTGGGGATGGATTGCTTAAGTTGAGGTGTTTCACATTTTTTTGCACAGAAAGTTATTTGCATGTTGGCAAAAAAGGAAAGTGTTGATAAGGTGTGATGAGAGAACCGCCACATGTGTACTGTTAAACCCTGCCTTCCAATGCCTGATTTATGGATCTTGTTAGTTTTCAGTGGCCGTTGGGCTTCAGCCATGTCTCGGTAGAACTGAAGATGCCCCAAACTTTTTCCTTTTTCAGAATAAATATGAAATGCTTGCACTGGGTTTCATTTACCAGTAAAAGGGTAAATACAGCTTGACAACCTTTCTTAATTTTGTTTATCAAACAGTTCTCATTGTTCTTCCTGTTCGTTATTATGTACAACTGAGCGTTGGTCAGTCAGATGAAGCCCTAAGTAATTAATTCATCATTATCTGAATGCACAAACCTGCTGTGTTCACAATACGATTTGCACGAATGGTCCCATGGGGAGTCTGGACATCCCACTTTCCATCTGATACTTGGGTGAGTCCGGTGACTGGAGCTGGATTGTAGATCTGGGCCCCGTACATACGAGCTCCAGCAGCCAGAGCCATGGTTAGAGAGTATGGGTCAATGTGGCCATCTCCAGGGGTATACAGACCTGCTAGCACCTGAAATCAGAGAGTAAGATTAAATCTATACCAATATTAGAAAGTTATATATATTATTACTAGCCATTACTAGCAACCATGTACAATTCCATTTTAGCTCCTTTGTAATACCATTTTTTTCCAAATTGGAGCATACAGAGGGAACCTCTAAGCAGAGCCCCAGAGCAACTTTATGTTCACCCCATGTTTTCTATAGGATTTGTGAGGTGTAAGGAGTCCATGGAAGAAGCTTGATTAAAGGCTAAAAACTATTTCTATGCTTATCCGGTAAATGATATGTACCCATTTAGTGTTTTTTGTTTTTTTTTATCCAACAACACTAAAGTATACTTGGGAGTCCAGGTGGCGCAGTGGTTAGTGCGCACGATCCAATTATGGAAGCCTTGGTCCTCGACATGGCTGACCCGGGTTCGAATCTGGCCTGTGTCTCTCTCTCTCTCTCTCATACCTCCTTTCTTGTCAGCCTACTGTTGAAAAAACAAGCCACCAGTGGCATAAAAAAGTGTTGTTTATTCAGTTACTCACACCTTTACACGCCAATGGCGGTAAGTTACATTAGCCATGTTTCCATCCAACTGATATACAAATTTTCAAAAAGAAAAGGAAAAGCGAATTTCCAGCTTTGGCATTCAGTTTAAAGCTAATTCATCTCATGGGCTTTAATTCGTTGTCCCCACTACATCCTCACGCATTACTGTAATAAACAGGATGTAGAGGCTGCCATCTGGCACGGACCATAGATCACTAGTGAAGGAAAGTTTTAATGACTGTGTTTCTATAGGGCAAGTTGTTCTTACGTTCACAGGTCAGCTGGTAATGCTGATGTTGCTTCCAGCCATGTTTACAGACATAATAGGTATATCGGGGAGAATGTCGACAGCAGAAACACAAAGAGCAAATCAACCATGTACGATAAAAAATTGATACATTAGAGCTGATTTGGAAAAAGTGTCTCCATCAACCGTTAAGCCTAAAATCCCCTCAAGTGAGAGTAAAAATTTTTTTTGCGAATTTGGGGGAGTTTTTTCAAATTTTGCCATTCCTATCAAGCTTTTCTGATGCAACCCTTCACAATGTGCATTAGAAAAAGCGGATGGAAAGCACCTATTGTAGCCATAGCTGTTCTGGGGCAGACTGACAGAAGCAAGGCTGGCGTACAATCAGACTAACAGCAGCAGGCAAAGACTGTAAAGTGTATTTCCCAAGGACACAACAAGTGACGAATGGAGCTGAAGCTGGAATCAAACTCTCCTCATTTAAAGGAGAAACCCCTTCCTCCTATGCTTCAATCACCCAGTCATAGGTTTTAAACCGCTAAGCTAATCAATGATCCAATGATTTTCAATCAGTTTCCTTAAACGACTTTATTCTTGTGATAAATGTTCTGGTATTGTATTTTATTTTAAATGTCAGGGTTTATTGAAGTCTGAATAGGTTCCCACAGTTTGTGGAGTATAAACAGGCCCACAGCATACCAGATCCTCTATCCTCTGGTCTAAGTTTTGTATTTTTTAAGTCCTATTTCTGTGTACGTCTATGCTTTTAAACAAGTCACCTCCAAAAAATGAAATATATATCTTTAGCTTGACAACAACATGAAGCACTGAAACAACATTACAAAGCAGCCGCTTTAGGAGAGGTCTGGGACCTGGGATCAACATGCAATTACCTAAATATCTAGAAATAGCTGCCACTTGATGGTAGATAAAAAGCCAGATATGGACTTTAATAGATTTGAAGAGAAAAAATTGTTAAATAAATGAATAACAAAACAGCTCTGCTATGGGTGTCACAACCAACAAGACTTCCAGCTGTAATTGCAGCCAAAGATGCTTTAAAGGTGGGAATACATTTGCATCTAAAATGTTTACTTAAAGGTATCTAGAAAAAAAGACTGAAAACCATTTTTTGTATTATTGTGGATCATTTCGTCTAGATATTTTCCTAAGAAATCTGTAATTAAACTTAAAAACATATTTGTTTAGAGCTGCCTTTGACTGTTAACCAAGGTTTTATTAGTTTAAGGTTGTGATCCAACTGTTTTATTTTCTTCTCTACCTGCCTTTATGTTTTTTTTTTTTTACTTGCTTTTGTCCTGCTTTGTTGTTGTCCAATTTTTGTATTTGTATCATAAATGTTTTCACTTTTATTACATTTTTATTTTTTTTCAATTGTATTATCTAATTCATGTGAAAAACTTTGAACGCTATTCAAATAAAATTGCCTTAGCTTGCCTTAACTAGTAATAGAAGATTTGTGCCCTAAAATTTAATGTATTAAGAGTGAGGGGTGTGAATACTTTTTGAATGCAACGTAAATTAAAAGAAAATGATTGGATGAACACCTTTTATTGCTTCTTCAAATTCAATTTGTGAAGGATTTCAGTTGTTCCACACTAAAGAAATAGAATCAAACACAGAAAGTAAAATAGAAAGACCAATAAGGGCTCCAAATGGTGGTCCGTTAACACTATAGACGTTAAATGTCTTTGACTAAGAAAAAACAAACTATAAAACCTGCGTTTATCCATTCAAACACTGCAACACTGCATTGTTTTATACAGACCTTGTCAATGTTAAGCAGGGGGAAAAGTTCTTGGACTTTTTCAGGTCCGATGAGGTACTGTGGCGTCACGTGCCAGTGAGTACGAGTCATCTGGTACTTCATCTCATCCACACGAGCCGCTGTGGAGGCAATGCGGACGCTGCCGGGCTGGTGAAAGCCAACAGCCTGCACAGAAAAATTATTTAAAATAAAATAAACCAATACAAGGTTTTAACAAAAAATAACAGCTAAAGAAACATTGAGGCTCGTCACCTGGCCAGTTTCTGCCTCCAGGGTCTCGTAAAGTTTGATGCTGTCAAAGTGGACTTTCTTCAGATTGATGCCTGGATGGTAATATGTTGTCAGACCTGCCTGATATACAAAGGAAAATACCATTAAGATTTATTAGAAAAAAGCTGCCATGAGGTTTACATGAGGAATAATAACGAATGCATTATTAAACAGGGATTACAGACCCATAAATAACCTTGGCAAGGATCAATGAAAAAACAGCTTCTGATATAATAAATACAAAAATAAAAATATAAACGGTTGAGTCTAAGTTTTTCAATCCATTTGACCAATATATCTTAACATTGATCCATCAACATTTTCGGTCTTGGTGTAACTGCAGCTCCATGATACCTTATCATCAAAGACTGAAGGCCGAAATATAGTCGCGTGTTTGGTTGTCGAGCCGGGCTGTGTACGCCGTTTGTGAGCCAATAGAAGCGCATTACACATTTATATTGATGCAGATGTGGGTGCAGTACTTGACAAAAATCTAAAGGTGCAGTGATCAACATAACATGAGGAAAGGCAAAAAAAAAACAGAACAAACTGTTGACGTCTCACTTCCAAAATGGCCGAGCGCAGTAACGTTTGTTTAAGAATCATTATTTATATGTAATGGAAACTAACAGTAACAACGCAGCATTTAACCACACTGTTCCACTTGAGACTTCTGCACCATTTGATGTCAATAAAGGCAAACTTGCTCTTTGAGAACAACTTCATGTCCTCCCATTTGTAATAAAGCTTACAGGGGGCGGAGACGCCATGATTAGCACGTCACCCTAACGCACTGTGCGATGTGGCGAGTATAAACCAAGCTTAACTGTCTGTCATCCTGCTTGATTGATTCGGATGCTATTAAGGTGGGTTTGCTTCTCAATCCTGTGAACTTTGCTGCCACTTGTGCTGCGTTTTTTTGACAAAAAGTTTACCTTCCACCAAACTTTCCATTACATTCCTGGATACAACAAAAGAGTCGACATTTTAGGCCTCCTGTTGGAAGAAGTCAGTCGTTTGCATGATCGTGACGGCCATATATATAAGATTTCTTTAAGGAAGATTATTTGCAATAGTCTGATTATTACAGCAGTCCAAGTTTATGAGAGTTGGATGTTTGGATTCTCCAGAGCTAAAGGCAAAAAGTTGGTGTTTTTTTTTTTTACTGCAATAATTAATCAGAAAATAAGTATACTTTTCCAGTATATGAGGAGGAAAGCTTGTAAATGAATATCGGATCCCAAGTGGGTCAACAACTTCAATACGTTGAAAACTTATAGCACAGCAGCTGTTAAGTGGGAATGTTGTAACTGCAGACTCGTATCAGGAGCAACTGTTGTACAGGCGCTCATTTCAGCAGGCTGTCAAGGAAGAGCAGCCGACAACTTCAGTTTTTATGCAGCGTGAAATAAAATGATAACAATCAACTGAAGGAATTAGTTCACAATAGGGAAAATCTCCTCCTGAATCACTACATTTCTAATGAAAAAGTTCTAACAAAAAAATTATTGAAATCCAAATTTCAAAACTAATAAATAAAAAAAACTAATCATTCATGAGTTTTAACATATGGTATGGAAAGAAATATGTTACTCTGACTTATTAAAGAGCTTATTTCAGAATTGTGCACTCTAAAACACTTAGATGCAACGTATATGCAAGCATGCTTGGTGTGGGGGATTGCTTTTCAGTCAATGAGTCGATGCAATCTACTGATTTTCCTAGATAGAAAACTGTGATTCAATCTGACTGTGTGACCTTGTTGAATCGTCTCTGTAAAGTGCCCTGAGATGATATTTGTTGTGAATTAGCACTAATATAAACGGAATTTAATCGAATCAAACTTTCCAGATTTTCTTTCACTATTTGCAGAATTATGTTGAAAGCAAGCGCAATAATATAGCTGCAAAAAAAATTAAGCAGATGCTATGAGCAACTCTGTCCTTGTTTGTAACTTTCCTCTTTTTGTATGGAAAAACAACATTTGCAGGCCATAGCAATTTCTGGAAATAATTCATGACAGACTATAAAATCATTCTTCTGTATAAAACATTCCGATGTGAACAGTTCACCTTTAGCTTTGGGCTACCAGCAGTACGGTACATTTTATACATATAAATGATAAAAAAATATCACCCTAACTTCAGGGAAATAGTTGAACTTCCTTGAAGCTACAACAGAATTAGTAAATAAATGTTTTGTTTTATTTTTTTTAAAGGCCAGGGTGGAGTTCAAAGTGCATTCTGTTTTATAATTTCTATGAGCAAGTATTCAAATATAATTTTTGTGTTTCTAAAGCAAAGCAAAATCATTTTTTAGAATAAAACATACAGTTTGATATTTAAATCAGATAAAGCTGTTATTGTATTGTTGATATTAATCTTTGTGATAAGACAAGACTAATTGTTACCACATGCAAGAACATTTGAATATAGATTAATTACATATTTAAACTGTAGGTGTCTGATGGTAGTTGGAGGGCCCCCAAATCAAATTCTGTTTAGAGCCTCAATAAACTTTAAACTGGCCCTGTGTGTCAACATATACAGCTCCTTTTGTAATCGCTAATCATCTGAGCAGCAAAAGTCTTCCTGTAAACACCAATAATGTGTGACTAAGAGTTAACATACAGCATGCCAGGTGGAGCCAGCTGTCAGCTCAGACTTCTCCAGCAGAACCACATCCTTCATGCCAGCTTTGGCCAGGTGGTAGGCCAGGCTGACCCCCACACAGCCTCCACCAATGATGACGGTGTCTGCAGTGTCCTTCCAGCGCTTTCCCAAATTTGAGGAGGCATCACTAGAACATGCAGAGAAAAGGTGTAAGTGAATGCAGTCAGCGGCATGCAACAATATAATGCAACACTACAACGGCAATAACTTGTGCAATGAATAATGTTAAACTGGCACTTAGGACATGTTGTTTTATGTATATGATTTCTTTTTTTATCTTTCTGTGAAGCACTTTTGTGTTCCTGGTTTTGTTGTAAAGTGCTAAATAAATAAACTTTGAATTGATAATGTGCACTTACTATTGAATACCCTGTGCAATAACCTGTTTCTTCATATTTGACACCCAGTGCAATAACTATACATATAAATATCCATCTAATAAATACCCATGTTAACACCCTGTGCAATAACCCTGTGCAATAATCCTGCTTTATTAAAAAAAAAGCTGCCATATACACTTTATACAGTATATCCCATGCACCTTTGTCTTTCTTTGGCACCTTCTTCTTTTCTTTTGACTATTTGAGCTGACGTAACAAGTACATTTCTACACTGTGGGATCAATAAAGTCAATCAATCAAATGCACAACTGTTGATTACTGCATTGATCAGATGTTGCATGCTTTGGTTGGAGATCAATGCTCATAAGTGATTAGAGATGTAGTGAAAATGCTTGCTCAAATGTGCAACGCTGCACTGACTTTAAGTACCATGAAATTATTCAAAAACATCTTTGAAATAATTCAAACAATTAAGGTTTGATTTCCTAGTTTGGTCCAAATAATCCAGAAAAAGATCCGCCTCACCCTTCCTCTGCATGCTGCCTTGGGGTGCAGCAGATGGTCCTCAGGGGGAGCCGCGCAATCCCCCCACAGACAGTGAAGTCTTTGCGCAGCTGGTGGCTGACGAGCTTTAATATTCTGGACATTGCTGCGCTCTGACAGAAAGACAGAAAAGCAAAGAAGCTTTAGAGCACAGGCGGGCCCCCTGTGTTTGGACCCCTGGACTGATCTGTGTAGTAACAAATATTCCACTTTTACCCTGACAGGCGCTTTGACCCGCCCAGGAGAAAGTTTGCCAGGAGTTAACTCTTTGTGCGCCGAAGTTTTGCAAGGCAGTCATGAAGAAATGGGGAAAATTTATTGTTCTTTAAATAGAAAAGGGGGGAAGAGAACTGTTCTGAAATAGCTACATTTAACGTTTTACCTGCAAAAAAAATAAATAAATAAAAAATCTAATCCCCTCTTTAGTAACAATTATATCCTATGGCTTCATCAAAACCTAGTCTATGTATCTGTATATATATTTCTGTTTTATTCTAATTGCCAATAAAGATTTCGGATTTTTCCTAAATCCATTTTTGGGGATGGAGACACATTTTAACTTTAGCCAATCAGAAGAAGACCTCCCGGAGAGCTTTGCACTAAGACAGCCACTTAGGGTTAATATGATGAATAGTTTTGCTAAGCTGTATTTGTACCTGCAGCTAATTTACTGTAAAGATTCAATTCAGTTTATTTATATGGCGCCAATTCACAACCTATGTCATCTGAAGGCACTTTACAGTTCACTAGATTATACAGTCAAATTGATTCAAAGTTTTCTATCTAAGGAAAACCGGCTTGCAATCCCTCACACTAAGCATGCTTGTAGCGACAGTGGAGAGGAAAAATTCCCTTTTAACAGGAAGAAACCACCAGCAGAACCAGGCTCAGTGTGAGCGGCCATCTGCTGAGGCCGACTGGGGTTCAAGGAGACAGAAGCAGAGATACAAAAACCAACTGTAAAAGGCGGCCCAGTCCAGGAAACACACAGCCAGGCAGACGAGCTCTGAGCCAGCTCCCATGCCAGAGGATGAAGACAGCACATCCAGCCAGTCACAGTCAGAGAAACAGGACTACACTGGAAAACAGGCCGATCTTGAACATCTATTTACACAGGTGTTGATGGCAGCAGCAAAGATAAAAATAGAAAACAAGAACCAAGAACAGCCAGTAGGGGGCATCTCCTGAGGTTCAAAACACAATAAATGTTTTTTTATGAAATCACTCAACTTTTCTTTTGAGCTGCACCCCTGTAAATGTGCATTGTTTATTTCGGATATATATCTTTTTTATAGAGAGGAAATATGGAATTTTTTATATCTGTTAACATTCAACACAGTGTTAGAATAAAGGGAAACCACGCTAGCCAGTTTCTATCATACTGAAAAGCCGAGTTATGTTCTAAGAACACAGTCACACCTTTGTAGAATGCTTAAAGTTGAAGCACGAAAAAGGAGATTAACGTGCTGGCTGCAGTCCTACTATCCGCTAATAGCCTTGCATGACTTTACCATTCAAATTTAAGCTTTAAAATATAAAGGAAAACAATATAATTATGAATGGAGCTGGTTAAGTACTATCTGTACCCAAGATTTAAGATACAAGAGGTAAAAAAAAAAAAAAACATTTACACCCAGAACTTCTATATTACGGTATACATTCAGCCATATTGGATACTGAACTGAGGGCTGCTTGGCAACCCCTTTAGTTTCAATACAGTATTTCTAATTTCTGTCTGTGGACCCAAAAAAACAAAAGTACAAATGTGAAGCACCATGACTCCAAAAAACAGTGGGTTTTAATCATTTTTTTGTGTGTGTACGTAATGAAAATTGATAACATAATTATCAGCATTCTGTGCATAGGTTATCTGCCTAACTTAGATAGGGCTATTAAAGATGCATATTAAAAATAGTTTTTGTTTAATATCTAAAACATTACAATTATGAGGCATTGAAGCATAGTTTTTTTTTTTTTGCATTATTAAGTTTATTACATATATATCCATCATATTGGATTTTAAGGTTTAGATTGGTTTAGACTTATACTGACAAAGTCAAGATTTAAACTTAAAGAAATATTCCAGTCTAACTTCAACTGGAAATTTGGAAATCCTGGCTTTCATGCGAAAATTGAAATTCATTACTTTTTTCTGATTTCCTGCACACCTCTATCTTTCAGCAGAAGCCCTATGCTACGCTCCGTTTAGGTATCCTAGCAGTGGGAACTCAGATCTGAAAATGCTCTTACTCTATTTTATCTGATATGGAATTAAGAACTTTTAATTGAGTTTTTAAAGGTGGACAAAGGAAGATGGAAATCACTATTAAATACCTATTCTGGACTGCAAACATACTATATATATTATAATTGTACTATTTACAATCTAATTGTAAAGAGTGGCATAAAACATCCCATAGAAGTCAATAGATCTCACCTGATGCCAACAGCCTTTTCCACTCTAAACCTTCCATACATAAATATTTATCAAGGAGAGGTCCTTGAGCTAATTTGAGCTGCCTTTAACTCAGCTGGGACAGCTGCAGCAGGTTCCAACTGGATGCTTTTCCTGATAACTGGAACAGAGCATTGAGGGAAATCCATACCTGGTTGCTAATGTGTATTCAGTGATAAAGCTCCCCTGGACTGTCAATACGTAAAGCCCCCTGTAGATTAAAAAAAAACATATAAAGTACATACCTACTCCAAGTAGAGACTGTGGACTATTTGGTGTTCTGTCACAGGCATAAATCTGAACACTTGTGTGATGTCATATTGCATGCAATAACCAAATGTCAATTCTATGTTCCCTGAAATATTACGGTAAAAATCTTGTTTCAAAATGACAGATAAATCTGCAAGTGACAGAAACTCAGCTGTAGCTTATCTAACTTTTACCTAACTCCACCAAAAGCGATATTGTAGAGGGATTGCCAGCCATTTAAGATTTTTCTTAGCTTTATACAATCATGATAAAGAAAATAGTCCATTTAGTTCACATGTGTTCTTT
Organism: Cyprinodon variegatus; assembly: GCF_000732505.1. Classification (NCBI taxonomy): domain Eukaryota; kingdom Metazoa; phylum Chordata; class Actinopteri; order Cyprinodontiformes; family Cyprinodontidae; genus Cyprinodon; species Cyprinodon variegatus. The sequence goes on along the minus strand of NW_015150899.1, from coordinate 144,559 downwards.
TGTATTGCTTTTTCTATAAAGATTTAAAAACATTTCTGAGTCAGATGTTAGGAAACTCTTATATATCCCTAAACTACTATTCTGTTGGGTTGAGCCCTACATCAGGCAAGCTATGGTTTGTTTACACATTATCTAGTTGTAGTTGCCTTTCTGGTGCATAGAGGCGACTCCTGCACAGGGCAAGCTTTGTGTTGTTTCTGCTCAGCCTCATTAGTTGAAAGGTTGTCAAAGTTCAGTGTGTGGAGTTGGGCTAGGCTGCTTCACCACAGGAGGGCGTGACCATGGAAATCTGGAATGAAATGCATGTTTCTTCTTACATTTATCCCCTAAGCTCTATACGTTTTGTTGGCCTTTATGCGTTACCAAAGCAAAACTCCAAAAATCTAATCATTTCGTTATATATATGTATGAAAACTGCACAGTAATGATGGAAAGTATTAACACCCTATAAACCTTTCAAATTTTATCCTATCACTGTTTTTGATCAGATTTTTTTTCTCCCTTTCGACAGAATCCTTAAAAAAGAAAATGTCATGATCTTGGCGCTGGCTTAATTACTTTTTTCATTCAACTGTCTAACTCTGACCCGGTTTGCCTCTCAACCACTGAGCCTGCTTGTTCCCATCTGATCTCTTAGCCTGACCTGTCTTTGGAATCCTATTGGAATCTTCCTGTTTGCTAAACTTGGAGCTGCTTCCTGTCACCGACTTGGATTTCCGTTAGGAACCTCTTCGGATTTCTGATCTCCTGGTTTTGAATCCTGAGCACATCCTCCACACCGGCTTTGGCTCTCTGGATAATCAGAATTCATCTGAATTCAAAATAGGTTAATCACAAAGAATTTCAACGTTTCTGTTAAACTGGGAGGTTAAATGTGGGGGCTGATCTTACAAAGAAATTTGAAATACAGCAGCAGCTTTTAGAGCATAGAAACAGTCTCTGCAGAGGGTTAGACTCTTTATGTTTATGTACTTTCATCAAAATCATTCCTGATTTCGTTTTGCAGCATTAACCAATGAACAAAAAATAAGAGGTTGAATAATTTCGGAGCATAAATGTGTCCTCAAACTGCTGCTTTGTCCTGGCTGTATCCTGCCTCTCATCTAATGACTGTGGAAACCCATGAAGGATAAGCAGGTATAGACAATGGGCTGGATGTTTTCTTGTTTGATGAAATATAAAAAAAGCAATTAAGCATTGGTTCCAGGCACCTTTGACCATCTGTGCCTATAAATAACCCTGTTTCTGGACCTTGGGAGGAAGAGTACCCAGAGAGTACCCAGCAACCACTAACTAGTTTTAGCCAGCTCAGGGTAAAAGTTAATAAAATCTTGTCATTATTATGAGTTTGCAGGGATGTCAACATTTAATGTGATAAATTGAGAGCTTTGCTCTAAGACGTAACCAACTGTCTGTCTGGATTGGGTTGAGGTTTGTGGACCCAAATGCAGAGGCAGGGAGGCAGAGGTGAGTTTATTGTGGATTTAATGAAGAGTTAAAAAACAACTGAGGCAGGAATCCAAAGATCGAAAAATTAAATGAAAAAAAGTCAAACAAACCAGAACCAAGGAGACATCTGGGGGAAAACAATCACGAGGAGGAGGACTCAGAGAGACGGATTTGGAGGAAGATGGATGAGGAACCAGTACTGAAGAACTGCACAGAGAGAGTAGTTATGGGAGACTGAAACAAAGAGAGGGCTAACGAGCAGATTGGGAGCAGGTGTGAACAGAGCAGAAACGGGAAAGGAGCCAGGGAAAAAGGAGAACACAAGAGGGCAGCAGAGGGCAGCAAATAAAAACCTGGAAACTGAAAATAACCAGGAAACACAACAAAATAAGAATTAAACCACTAAAACTAGAAAACATGGAACAAAGTAAAACAGGATACACAAAAGACAACATAACAGAACCAAGACTATGACACTGTCCAATTTTCCCAAACCCATAATTGCTCTGTTGTTCATAGTCTGGGAGAAATATAAATAACAAAGAAGCATATTTTGCTTGATCAATCAGTTATTATTACCTGTGTGCAGTTATTAAATAGTCTATTTTTCGGCTCCATTTATACATGATTAGCAAACAGCAAACATTTTTTAAATCTTCATGTTGGGCTTTTAACATGTGCCAAGATTTTATGAAATGTCCCAAAACACACCAAACTTGGACAAAAGCTTTAATTTTCAATTCTTTTAAATTTAGGTCGATGACATGAGCTCTTTTGCATTCTGCACCTTCTTTTAATCATAATTGCGACCACAACAATCTAGGACTTGCCAAACAATGATTAAAATATTCTGCTTTGTTAGTCTTTAGATTTTTGGAACATGAATTCTAATATATTTGGGAAAATGTGCATCCTCACAGCTACTCTGACGCATGTTTACGCTCATTTTGGGGAAACTGGTAACGCAGATGATGAGGTGGGGAAAGGATGCTTATTGCATTATGATTGCTCTCAAGCGTTCAGTTTTAGTTAATTCCAAACTTTAATCCTGATTGACTTCGTCAACTCATCTTTAATAGCTACAGCTACGTTAGAGTCCTAACTTGGCATGCAAACAAAAATTCGAATTCTATAGTAAAAGTTTATTTATTAAAAATCTGGTCCATGCGATTAACTAACATCCATTTAAAGTAATTTCTTTCCATCTTGTAGTGTTGCTGTTGTCCACTGGAGGGCGATGTTCATTTTTAAGTGGAACCTCACTAGTATTTGCCAGAGAAGTAATTCCAGAGCGGAGGCATGCTGGAGTAAAAGCATTAACCAGTTGGCAGTACGATCTGGGATTAGTTACACTGTTTAATTGTGACAAGAATGCAGAATTAACTTTTTGAGGATCTGTTTGTAAATATAAACACTTAATAAACTCTAAGTATCGCCTAAATAGCATCCATTTAACTGCACTGCATGGCAGAGCAGCATCAACTTCTCTGGTCTTGCAATTAGCAGAGTTCATGGGAAATGTCAGGTTGTGTGGAGGTTTCTGGAGGACCCAAATGCTGAGATGGAAGTTAATGTGGTTTCTTGCAGATTTAAATTTTAAAAGGTTGGCAAGTGATGCAAAAATCCTAATATAACAAAACACAGAAAATCAGGAGATGTCAGGGAAAACACTCAATAGGAGCTGAGAAACGATGAGCAACCAGCAAGGAGTAACTGAACAGGATGTGTTTATATGTGAGACAGAAATAATGGGAGGGTTAATTAGCAGATGGGGAACAGGTGTGGGCAGAAGAATCTAGGAGGGAGCTAGGAGAAGGAGATGGAAAAGAGGGTAAACAAGAAATACATAAGAACTAAAATACAACCGAAAAACAACTAGAATAACACAAAATGGAAATAAAACCAATGAAAATTCAAAAGGAAAACTTGAACAGAACCAAAACCATGTGAGGGAAGGCTTATGTGTGTTCATGAACCTGCATTTTCACATTATTCTGAGAGCAACCAGACCAGAGCAATGCTAACAGCACAAATGCTCCAGCATGTCAGAGGCACATACTCTGTTTATAATAGTTTTAAATCTCTATACATTGGAAATCTTGTGTTTCACATGTTGTATTTTTCTTTTTTATTCAGTAACCTAATAGATTCCTGTTTTTATACTTTAAATTGGTTTATTAATGTGTGAGAAAACACTTTTATTTATTCAGTCAGTATTAAATACAGACGGCACAACATAGCTGAAACATTTCTTCCCCACATTAAATCTCAGAGGTATGCTCTTTATTCAGATTTTCCGGATTGTTTTTATTTTTTGCCCTCTTTGGAACTGCGTCTTACATTATCTGCATGTCTGAGATATTGCAGCCAACTCTAACAGTGCCTGCAGCCTTGGATGGTATTGTTAATATGAACTGTCCATATATAACATTGTGTTGCCATTTATAATACTTCATTTTATTAGTAAACCTACAGTAATCTGTGGCTTCCGTATATATCTTACTATATTGTAATATCTTACTCATCAACACACCCTTCTGCCTTGAACTGCAGGGTTTTTGCTCTCTTCTCAGTGGTTGCCATTGTTAAATATAAAATGCCAGTGGTCAGCTGGCTCATTTATGTGCACAACAACATTCATTTGGTCCTTTGCATAGAGAACTTGTGGTTAAATTAGGGAAGGGTGCAGTATAAGGCAAAGCAGTTGTGATTTAAAAGAGCAAATTGTGTGTTGGTGAGCTTTCACATGGTGGTTTTATAAATGTATTTTACTTTTGTATACATAAGTTTTTCATATGATTTTAACTGGTTTGAAGCCCAGATTTTGATCACTTCTAAACATTCTGTTTACCTTTTTTTCAGTAATTCAGAGCTGGGCTTTCAGGTGTGATTTGTTTCAAATAACGCCAACAGTGCTTTAAATGTTTTTGTGTGACCTCTTTGATGGGTTGATTATGCACTCTGAGTATTTTTAATAAGTAAATGGTTCACCCGTCAAGATGCTGAGATATTTGAATATGGTTCTCAATTCATATTCATGTTTTTTTTCTACCTTGTACCATGTTCTATAGTTCTTGATGTAATAATTTTTTCTGCCGTTTAGGGCTTGCCATACATTCATGCTTATGACCCTCAGGTTTTTACTAGCATACATTATCATCTCTGTTTATTATCTTCCATTGCTGCTTTTTAGTTTCGTTATTGGGATCTGGTTCTTATGTTTATTTTTGATTATGCTATTTATGTATGTGTTCGCTTTCTGTCCTGCATTCATTTTTGATTCTGCTTCCTCCCATTGCCCCCAGTCACAATTTAAACTCTCAGTTGTTGCCCGTTTTTCACCCATTTTTCTTGCCTTTCCTCTCAGTGTTCCAGGATTTAAGCTGTTGGTGTATATGGATCATCACTGCGATCGTCTGTTTGTTTGTTACTTTTTTGGTACGCTCTATAAATGTTTTTGTAAGTCAATATTATTCTCAATAAAAGCCTTAAGTTCATCATGTCACTCCTGAGGATCGGTTTGTGCCTTGGTCCAGATTCAGAACAACACCTTATTAATAGTATCACAGTTCCAGGATTCCTACCTCTATGATTAATGGCTTTTATTGTAGTTTAGAGACTTAACACCATAAACGATTCTCTACAATAATGCAAAAAATTTTTTAAGTGTTTAGCATAAACTTTTCCCACCTGTTTTAGGGGCATAATAAGTTGGTCCTTACATCGTTAACAAAAATGAGCAGAGCTGGCACTAATACATCCATTCTAGAGCTAATTTTGCATTTTTAAATGTCCAAAATCAGATCAAGATTTTATATCAAAACATACTACTCTCTTTGTGCCTTGGTTGTTTTCCATATAGGCATTATGGCTGAGTGCCCAGGGCAGCATAGCATTAGTGTGGCTGGAGACTTGCTGAAATTCTGTCAGCAGCCAAAGCAAGTAAACAGTTTCTATTCTGGATATCCTGTTAATAGTGTTGGCACCATTTCTTGTGTACAGTGTCCCTATAATATAATTTGTATATACAATGAAGCTCTTTTAAATACATATTATTATGAAAAATAGCTTTTATTAAAGTCATGCCAAAAATTGTGCTTTGCTTGGTTCATGCCTTTCTGTGTAAACCCCATTAGTTCTGCACTCTGAGCAGCATCGCCTCCCTGTGCTGGATAAAAACGTGCATGTCCCCTCCAGGAAGAACCTACCTGGATGCTTGCCAAGTAAACATTTCCTTTAAACAGTGCTGTGTAGTAGAGAGCAATCATTTCTACTCAAATTTGAGACAAAGTAGCTATTCTAGCAGCCAATCTGCACGGTGACAGCAACTATATACATGTCTTTCTTATTTTAGCTAGCGTCTAAGACATGAAAATGTGTTTGTTTTCTTTTTTTGGCTGGGGTTTTGAATCTTGTTCTGCCTTCCTAAAGATGACTCTGAGATAAGGAGAAGCAGGTCACAATGAGGGCAAGTGTGTCATTTTTGATTATTGTTAAGTTCAAGTAAAATCCACTCTCTTGTCAACAGTGGTTATTATTTCTTTGTTATTTTTATTTCATTGTGAAACATCAAGGAGGAGGGTGTTCTGCAGATGAAAAGGCTGGAATCTAAATTTCTTTATTGTCCATTGATACATTTCCCCTTCCTTTCTCTTAAATGGAATAAGGTTGCATGTGCAAGTATGTGTATTTTTCCTTCAAATGTTTTTACTTGTTTTCTGCTAAACTACAAGGAATACTTGTCCAGTGTCCATCCACATGTCCTCATTACCATTTCCCTTTTAATTCCGTAAAAATTCAAAAAATATCCACTGGACTTGGTTTTCTATATATTTTCTATATATTTTTTTCTATAATATTTTTTGAATTTTTATGGAATGACTATGACCTGGATGACTGAGAACCTTCATCAGCATATTTCCCTTTTAAAGACATAAATAGATCAACAGTAAAAAACGGGTAACTCAGTTTGCTGCAGGTTTCCTAGTGGTGAAACATGGCTTTACTCGCTGGGTAAAATAAGGCCAAAGCCATGCAGCCCAAGCATGAGCTAAACTAAGAAAAAGCTCCAGGGTTTGTCTTCTTCACAATGATTTGCTTTTCTGACATGTGGGTTTCCTAAATATCATGCATGCATGGGTGCAGAAATACTAAATCAAATAAGGAAGGAAGCCAGGCATTCCTTCTCTGCCACATCTTCCGCAAGATTATAGATGTTTTATCCACAGACAGAATGAGAGTTTTTTTTTTTCCTCTTTTCTCTCCTCAAACAAAGAGGGTGCCTTGCACATACTTGAAGCTAAAAGCAGGGGAGGGTGTTTGAAAGCTGAGCTGTGTTGAGTTAGGGGGGTTGGCAGGCGGTTCTTGCAGTGACATCCGGGGCTGCGCTCCCATCTTGGGCTATAAATGCAGCATGATCGCCTTCAAGGATCCTTTTCCCCAGATCCAGAGGAGCGCAATCACCAAGAAGAGGCGTGCGCAAAGAACATGGCACCATCCGGAGAAAAGAAAGTAAGGGCAGAAGATGAATGTGCAAACTTTAGTTTTAAGTATTTGAAATATTTTTCTTGTAAACTTTTGTAGCATGCATGAAAAATAACCTTATATTTTTAGTTCTTATTGCGAGTTTCTTGATGCGCACGTAGGGCATTTTGGAGCGCCTGGATGCAGGAGAGGTGGTTGTCGGAGACGGAGGGTTTGTATTCGCCCTGGAGAAGAGGGGTTATGTGAAAGCTGGACCCTGGACCCCCGAAGCTTCCGTCGAATACCCTGAAGCGGGTATAGATCAGTGGCTCCACATTTCTCCATGTATCTTTCCATTTCTGAATGTAGTTGAGTTCATGCGCTCACAGAAAGCGTGTCGTTCCAGTGCGGCAGCTGCACAGGGAGTTCCTGAGGGCTGGATCCAATGTCATGCAGACCTTCACTTTCTATGCCAGCGATGACAAGCTGGAGAACAGGGGGAACACTCAGCGCTTCACTGTGAGTTACTTTCACATGTGTTTTCCAAAAGTATTCACACCTCCTAAACTTGTGCAACTGCAGGTCTGTAGGAGCATTTGTGCTTTTAGAGAGACATCTGTGGAGTTTATTCCTTGCAAAACAGCTTAGTCAGACTCAATGGAGAAGACAGTTTAGTCTTTATTCTACTAAATATATTGTGGATTTAGTTCTTAACTTTGACAGTAGTTCTGACATATGAGTATGCATTGGGGTCTCCAACCCGAGTCCTGGTTTTAGATGCATCCCTGCACAGCTGAATGAAATGAATGGGTCATTGAAAGGCCATTTTCCAAACTGCGTGGCATGTCAAAGAGGTAATTAGGTGATTTGATTCAGCTGACTTGGAACAGGGATGCACATAAAAGCTGTAGGAGAGTAGAGCTTCAGGACCAAAAGTTGGTGACGCCTAAACACCATTGCAATCTGATCTAAATGTTTAGGAGATAAACCACCATCTACTCTTTACTTCTTCTGGACTTTCCCTATATGTTGTCCTGTGCTTAAGAAAAGTCCTTGTATAGCATGATGTTTGCCCCATCTATCACAAACAGAATGGTCTTTTATAAATGGATGTGCAGTGTTGGGTGACCCACTTCATGTTTAGTTTTGGTAGGATTCTCATGTCTTTGTAGGTTTCCATTTGTGCCACTTTTTCAATTTCAGAAGATGGATTTAAATGTCTGCTATTGCTGCATGTGTCTCAGGTTAAATTACACACAGGTTGAGTCAGTTAGAGATGATCAAAATACGTTCATTTCCACCTCAGAGGTTTGGGTTAAACAGAACAAGCTGGTTTTCATGTAAATATATGAAAACCTGGGGGGAAAAAGAACCAGTAAATGCGTATTTATATAATTTGTATTAACTCAAACCTGCTTAGAGGAATTTTAAAATCAAACAGTTTATTATTTGCAGAGTTACACTTTTGAAGTGTATAAAATTGCATTTAAAAAGAACATGACAGTGATGATAGTGTCTAGATATTCTAAACGTTGATTTCAGAAGTTTTATTTTATCAGTGTACGTTGAATGCTGTCATGTTTGTACAAGACATAAACATTTTAATAGACGAGTTCAATCTATGTGGCTTTTGAAATAACTCTATTTTTTATATCTGATAGTAACCGATACCTGGGATGATTGCATCGGTTGAAATCCGATTCCGATCCAACTATTGAATGGATGAACCAGATACCTACTTTAGCCTTGATGTAAACATTGTTTAAAATAAGATAACAAACTAACACTGATATAAATTTATTTTATAACATTTATAAGGTGAGAAAGAAAGAAATAACAGTTCAATGTAAAGTGAACTGGACTTGATATCTGATATTAGATATCAAATGATCCAGGTATCGGATCGGTGCATCTCTTCTGTTATTCTTGCAGAATTTTCCTAACATTTTACAACTCCAGCGTATTTATGTCTGATTAACAAACTGTATAAATGCTGCAAAGAATCCCATTTGTTTATTATTATATTATCTGCTGCAGCTATTACCTTTTCAGTTATTTTGTTCAGAAAATCTAAAAAATTGTATTCGATTATAATAAAATGCAAAAACAGTTAATGGGTCTTAAATATTTATGAAAACCTTTACACTTTAAGCTGCTCTTTGGTCCCAGATTAAACGATAAAGGTTCTTTCTGCTCTGAGGGGAGTTTTTCATTTTTCTCCTCTTGCACTTCAGGGGCAACAAATAAACGAGGCAGCTTGTGATCTGGCCAGGGAGGTGGCCAACGAGGGGGACGCTCTGGTGGCGGGAGGAGTCTCACAGACGCCCTCATACCTCAGCTGTAAGAGCGAGGAGGATGTCAAGGCCATCTTTAAGAAGCAGATCGACGTCTTCGTCAAGAAAAACGTGGACTTCTTGATTGCAGAGGTATGTAAGAAACATCTGATATAAATAAAGGCATGAAATGCTGAAATCAAAGTATTTTATGCTATAAAGTGGGACTTGAACGCTATACTAGACCACAAACCTAACTGTGCCTGATCTTCAAACACAAAGCAGGTCTCTAATCTTGACTATTTCATACTTCCGTCCTTCAAAACATGCCTCTGCTTTTTTCCTGGTCCTTTAAAGCAGCATTATTCTATGAATGAGTCCCTCTCACTAAGACCTCATGCATAAACATTTCTGTATTATTTAGGCTTAAGAAAAAATACCATTGGAGAACTGCAATTGGAGCAAATTTGTACTGCAAACAACTTTCTTCCAGAAGGCATGAGAAAATATCTGCTTGTCTAAAGATGACAAGAAACCAACTCAAGTCTTTTACTTCTTCTGGGTGGAGAAATGTTTCTTTTATATAACAGCTTCTACTTTTGTATTTTAATTTTTCTTTCATTCTCTATTGTTTTACATGCCTAGCATCCCAGTCTTGGATTCATTTTTTTTTTTTTTAAGTTTACCCGTGTTGATGTTTGTCGCCTAAAGGGCAGGAGGTAGCAGCATCTTTTTGTGAAATTTAAGGCAGCATATTCCAGGATTCCCTTCAACTGAAAGATCGAACCTAAAAAAAAGTTAAAGGTATAAACCAGAGGTCTTTAACCTGTAGCTCCTGAGCTAGAATGGCTCTTGATAAAGGTTTAAAAAAAAAAAGAACTAACCATCCATCCATTATCTGACACGCTTGTCTCAATTGGGATAGCGAGGGGTGCTGGTGCCTATCTCCAGCAGCCAATGGGCGAGAGGCGGGTTCCACCCTGAACAGGTCGCCAGTCCATCGCAGGGCAACACAGAGACACACAGGACAAACAACCATTCATGCACACACTCACACCTAAGGACAATTTAGAGAAACCAATTAACCTAACAGTCATGTTTTTGGACTGTGGGAGGAAGCCGGAGTACCCGGAGAGAACCCACGCATGCTCGGGGAGAACATGCAAACTCCATGCAGAAAGACCCCAGGCCGGGAATCCAACCCAGAACCTTCTTGCTGCAAGGCAGCAGTGCTACCCACTGTGCCACTGAGCAGCCTAAGAACAAACTAATGCTTTTCAATAAAGTATATTCACAAATAAAATTTTTCCAATTGAATTTTCAGAACAGAATGACTTTAAACATCCAGAAATGGGTTTCTAGATCTTATAAGAATTTTCTTAATGAAACATTTCTGTTGTATCCTTATTTAATTTGTTAAATTCTAAACTACAAAGTTATTAATGGAAGATTTGACCATTTGTTTTTTTAACTAGATAAAAAAAAATGTTTTGCATAATTAAATAAATTATTAGGAATTTTCTACTTACACCTGTCTGTATAAATCAAGTTTTTTAAGAACAAAAAGTATCCGGCTGATGAGGAAAAGGTATTTAAAAATAGAATATGGTACATTTGGGGTCAAATGTACCATATTAAAACTAAAAATACAAATCAACTGTCATGTAGTATTTGCTGATTTAAGCAACTTTAATTTTTGCTGAGTTTGGGCTAAAATGTCTGTTTGGATTTGAGAGGTTGCAGACCCCTGGTCTCTAAACACAACATCCATCTCTATAAGTTTCCATTTATTTACTGTGAATCTGTAAACTTAATCTGCAGTTTCTGATCTAAGAAGCTCAAAGAAGATGAATGTTTCACTGTTTTCTGTACTCATGAGCCCCTTCCATGAATAAGCACAATGTTTATTGTTCTACATAAAGGTACAGAGTTGCAGAGAATCTAAAGCAGTTTGACCTGCTCCATTCACTTTCAGCTAGATATAGTTAATACGATTTAATGCCAACTGTTTTTAGACTGCCTGCATTTCAGGGTTTTTTTCGTGATGGATTTTTTTTTTTTTTTTGGCTTTCCCTTAAAGGTCTAGTGGAGGATGTTCTCTTTCTGGGTGGATCATCAAAAAAAATGGTCCTCCTGATTGACAATCATTCTGATATGTTTACGTAAGGCCGTCGTACGTACTCTTTCCCATTTTCACTTACCGGTGGTGAGTCTGACATAGTGTTAAAAATGGCAAACCTTCTTTTGGAAAGTGAGCTTCCATGAGTGATGCAAACATCTACTTTTAAACAGAGCACGCTCTAGCATGCGTAGTAGGCGTTTCCTCTCGAGAGCGGGTACATACTTAGTATGGTAGAGGATCCATAGTTCTGTGGGCCACGCAGTAGCACACCAGACTCCATTCATCCCATCAAGTCATCAGGTTAAGACTAGACTAACCTTGATGAGATGAATGGAGTCTGGTGTGCTACTGCTCGGGTGGAAAGAAAACCAGCAGCCACATGGCCCTTTCTGGAACGACTTTGACACCCCTGATTTAAATGCTCTAGTTTCCATCTTTACCAGGGGTGTCTCTAATTGGGTCTGCTGCAGCCTTAGGGAATAAAATCGGATGCCTGTAAGGCGTTTTATGAAAATCTAAACGATCATTGATGAAAGCTGTCAGTATGTATGGAAACTAATCCTTATGGATGCCATGAAATAATCTGACTGCTATGTAAAAAGCTTTAGAGCACCGTTAAATTAAAATAACCTCACTGTTACGACTCGTCTGTTTTGTTCAGTACTTTGAGCACGTCGAGGAGGCCGAGTGGGCGGTCCAGGTTCTGAAGAGCACCGGGAAGCCTGTTGCTGCATCTCTGTGCATGGGACCTGAGGGAGACCTGAATGGAGTCAGTCCTGGGGAATGCGCCGTCAGGCTGGTGAAAGCAGGTGGGGGCAATTTTTCAAACTTGTCACTGTGAGATGATGTAGTTTTAACCAGTGGTATGTCAACTTTAACACACATGTATCCCTAAACATAACCACGTTTGACTCAGCACTGAGATTTGAGGCAACCATATCTTTGGAAACACATCAAATAGTAGCTCAACTTCCTTTTATAATGACGTTTATATAGGAGAACTTCATATTTCTGGGACAAAGAATGAGATATGTGGACAGAAGTAAAGGGGATTCAAATTAAAGCTGCCAAATCTTCTGTCTTTAATACACCCACACTTATACAACTGAAAACAAACTATTAAATATTGGGACAATAATTTTAATCGCTTCAGAAAACCTATTTAGTTGTAATCGCCAACTTAATGTGAGTTTTCTGAAAAAGTGAAAGTTCAGCTAACTTTTTCTTTTTTTATGTGCAATGCAGAAAAAAACAACTTTTAAAGTTTTCTTTTAAGTTCGACTCATTGTTCTTTTAATCATTTTAAACAACAATGACAAAAAAGCTGACCCCTGAGGATTAAAATGGACAAAGAGCCCACATTTAGCAAACTTGAAGAAAAAAAAATAAAATATATATATATATATATATATATATATATATATATATATATATATATACTGCCTCCTGCAGTTGGTCATGTATGTCAACATGAACATACTTTGTCATGCAAACCTTTTCTTTTCAGAATAAGATGCATGTAAAAATACCTTAACTTCTTGTGTTGCACCAACCCCACAAACCCAGAGGGCACATTAGCTTAAACAGAATCCAATGAAAGTTTCACTTTTATTGTTTTATTTTTTTCTGTCTGCTACTAAAGAAACCTGTTCAGTCCGGTTTAAGCCGTAGCCTGTTCCCAGACATGATTTTGAAATAAACAACACAATCTGTTATCGTCTAGCAGGGCCTTTTATGTAGAGTATGCAAGCTTTTTCTTAAATGCAGTTTTATCATTTGGAACATTTAGATAGAGGTGATGGATAATGTTCCCTTTAAGCACTCGTGTGTCTGAACACACACACCCACACACACACACACACATACACAAGCCCCCTGACGTCATTGAGGACCTTTGTGAGCAATATGACACGTTCCCTCTGAAGCCAGAAACCATTATTTAATTTGCTATAAACCCGTGATCACAATGAAATAAAATGTGCTGAAGCTGTGATAAAAGTATGGCATGGTCCTATTTCCATCACATGCAGTCATTTTGATTGACTTGATTGATCTCGCAGTGGAGAAATTTACTTGTTTTTTTGGCTCCACTCGGTTTCGCATGTTCACTTGTAAGGGTAGTGTGTCCCAATAGCTTTAAGAGCTGGGGGGGTGCCCTTCAACCCTTAAAATGATCCCTTCAGACCGAGGGTGGCCCAGAGCTGACTTGGGATCAAGTGGCATCCCAGAACTCATTCAGCAAAAAGAAAAATGGTGTCCGGCTGTGGAAAAGAAATGTCCAAATATAAGTATATATTTAAAATTAACCACATATGTTTTTAATAAAACATACGTTGGGTTATTTGAGTTAGACATAAATACAATTAATTTCCGTAGTGTTGTGTTAAAAAATGAATATTGCAAAATCCCTATTTTTGGTAGTACAAAAATCTTTAGAAACATAAAGTTTATGCATGACGGCTTTTAATAAAATCACGTTATCACTGTTTCTGTCCTAACGTGTGGAATAGCCACGGTCGCTATAGAAGCATAGACGGTATAACGTTATGCATAATTGTCATTGCGCTTATTTACTGCAGTGTGCACATGGTGATGGTCATAAGGCATAATTTTTCAGGTTTATGAGTAACATACCTTTGTTTTTCCTGTGCAAATCCATATAGAAAAAAAAAACGTAATCTTAAAGGTGTCAAAAATTGAAGACAATATTCAAAAACATATGTGTGATGCATGCTCTTACAGCACAACATGTCAGGTTTGTGCATGCAGTCACTATCGCATAATTACCGAGAACAAAATTTGCTTTTTTTAAGTTTATTCCAAAAAATGTCAGTCTCCCATAGTTTATTGGACCCTGCCCTCCATCCAACAAGAATTCAAGAACGCAGCCTTTTGTCTTAATAAATGAGTCCACATACCGTAAATGGATTAAAAAGGGCAAAATAGCGGTGGAGCTGTCTTCGGTTTTGCGCATGTCTTCTCTGTTGGCTCCCCACAGGGAGAAAGGTCAATGGTGCAATAAAAAGTTCTACTTGATTCACTTTGTATTAGTCTTTTTCCTGGTTCACAAAGGTGGGCAGCAGCTTGACAAAGCCATGATGGCAATTATTTTACATCAAATTAGTATGAAGTTCTTCATGTACACACATGTATGGTATCGGTATGGTCCAATACTACACAGGCAGATGTCGTTATAGGGGCCAAAAAATGGCATTGGCAAGGCACTAGTACATAGTTTAGACTTATTGTCAGAAGCGCTGGACAACATAAATCTTCAATAGTAGGTGTTTTCTGCCATCTGCTGGTGATTGGAACACATTACAGCAGAAAGATACTTTGCTTTTTTTATTTGCAATTTTAAAAAAGGGTGTCAACATCAAATTAAGCAATGAAACCCCCACTATACTGCCAGGAAGGTCACCGAGCCTGTCACTTGCTGGGGGGGAATATAATGGCCGCTCCTAACCCCTATTTGATGACAATGGGAAAGAAGGAAAACATTTCAAAGAACTTTTCAAAAAAGTGTTCTAGCTTTTCACATAAATATGGTACAAGTGTTTTCTAAGAACACGATGCAAGATAGGAGTCTTTATTAGTCCTACTAGGACCTGAAACAGGAGGAAAAACGTATAAAGGCCAAACTATAGCTTTTCCAGAAGAATCGTAGCCCAATAATCTTGAATAATCTGCAGATTGATGAAAAACTTCATTATTTAGAAATAAGAACTGAGGAAATGTAAACCAAAAATGGCATTCCATTAAAAAAAGAAGCCTCTTACCTGACTGTGAAGCATGGAGGTGGCAGTGTCATGGTTTGGAATGGCTTTGCTTAGCAGCTCCTTTTTATATAATCCAACAGTTTGATTGTTTATCAGAGGGTGCCTAAGAAAAAATGGGAGATCATCTGATTTAAAAGGGGAAAAAACAATGAAACTGGAGGCTGATGCAAAACACAAATTAATTGAACAGAGGCAGGTAAATATTTAAGGGTCCACCATAGAGAGCCAGAAAACAGGAAGTTCTGTGTCCTCTAGGGTGGACCGATCCTACCCAACCAGCCAATTAAACCATTTTGTTATCTCTTTATTAGTGGTTAACTCTGGCCTCCTCTTTGAATACATTCATGAAGCCACCCTAGAAATATATGACTTTGCACATAGGTAACAGCTTTTCATTTGCAGGGGCACAGATTGTTGGCATCAACTGCCACTTTGACCCAGAGACCTGCGTGAAGACTGTGAAGCTGATGAAGGAGGGAGTGGAGAAGGCCGGTCTGAAGGCCCACTATATGTCCCAGCCGCTGGCCTTCCACACCCCTGACTGCAACAGGCAGGGGTTCATCGACCTTCCCGAGTTCCCATTTGGTGAGCGCTTCAACTTCAGCATTTTATTCCTCAAACCGAAATACTGACAAGAAATGTAAGCTGAGGTTTGATGCATTTGTTTCCGAGCAGCTTTGGAGCCCAGGATCCTGACCAGGTGGGAGATGCAGAAATACGCCCGGGAGGCGTACGAAGCCGGCATCCGTTTTATCGGCGGCTGCTGTGGATTCGAGCCTTATCACATCCGTGCTGTGGCTGAGGAGCTGGGACCCGAGCGGGGTTTCCTGCCTGCTGGCTCAGAGAAGCACGGCGAATGGGGCAGTGCTTTGGCTTTCCATACGAAGCCATGGGTCAGAGCCAGGTAGATATTTCTCTGAGGTTTTATCCTCCTTCGTGCTCTGCAAGAATAATAAACTAATCTAAACCGCTTCTCTGAAAAGGGCCCGTCGGGATTACTGGGAGACCCTGAAGCCTGCCTCTGGACGTCCATTCTGTCCATCCATGTCCAAACCCAGTGCCTGGGGCATCACCAAAGGACACGCCGACCTTGTCCAACATAAAGAGGCCACTTCCAAGGAGGAGCTGAAGGCCCTCTTTGACAAAGCCACTGGAAAACCCTAAACCCACCTACAGCCTGTCACCCCATAGATATAGCATTAATATCAGAAAAAAAACAAGAGTGACATTCCCTCAAGTTTACAAACCCTAAAGGTTTAGACGTTTCTAGTTTTACTTTGTGCGAAGAAAACCATAAAAATGAAATTCAAAAGATTTTTTAAGGTTCAGCAAAGTGTGGATGTTTGAGTCTGTTTAGAAACTATTTCAAATTACTGTACTAAGAGCTGCAAACTTGTGCCATAACACTCCAAATATGCCTGATGTGTGAAACTAAATGAACAAATTAAAGCTACATGTGAACCAAGATCTGCATGTGAACGTTTTTGTGCAAATGTGTTGCTCCTATACCATTTTTAAAGCAAGATGTGCTATTTAACTTCATCTGATTTTCCATCTGTGGAAAACAAAACCTTTAAATTTAGTAATTAATGTGGGTTAAATTCAGTTTGAATTCAGTTTATTTATGTCGCCACTACACAAGACATGATCTGGAGGCTTTTAACAGGGACAGTTCAGTCAGATCATACGGTCACAATGGTCAAATTTTCTATCTAACGAAAGCCTGTTGATTGCATCCAGTTATTGGCTTTGCAGCAAATGCTTTACCTGGATCCGCATGTGGTGACAGACATTCACTTTCAGTGCATCACTGACTGCAATCCCTCCTACCAAGCATGCATGTGGAGAGGGAAACTACAGCAGGACCAGGTTTTGTGTGGACTGTGGGTTCAAGGAGACAGAAGCAGGCATAGAAAAATGACTTTGATGCAGTGATCCATAAAAACGCTCAATTTGTTAGAAAAGGTAGCTGTTTCCTGGGTCCATAGGTGGTTCTGTTGGTGGGGGGAAAATGGTTCACAGATGAACTATTGGCAGGGTTTCATTTAAAAAGTAAATAAAGTGAACACAAAGTCACAGTAAAAGCTGAGCCCATTGCAATGTTTAATAGAGAAACGGGACTAACCACTGAAAAACAGGCCCAACTCTTTAATGAAAGTTGACTGTAGCAGCTCAGTTTATATCGCTAGAATAGATGGAGGTTAAATTATAAGAAAAAGCAGAGAGAACATAAAGTTAAGGGTTGAAATAAAAAATACAAAACCAGAGAATGGATGTAGCATAAAAACAGAATAGCCATCTATTAGAAAACTACGATACGCAGTGTCCAAATACTTGAAATCCCTTTAAAAATTTCTATTTATTTTCAATTCTCCAAAAAGTTTCGACAGATTAGATGCAAGCAACAGACACCCTGAATAAAAAAAATAAAATAGAATAGAATTCAACTTTATTGTCATTATACTGTCACACGTACAAAACAATGAAATGTAGTTTGCATCTATCCAGAACTACTATACAGGATATTAATGTTTATTTACATGTGTACAGAGATTACGTTTGTATTGACTATAAATGTGTGTGTGTGTGTATATATATATATATATATATATATATATATATATATATATACACAAGAGTGAGAGAGAGAGAGAAACTGTAAGAGGCTATGAAATAAATATAAATAAATATGAAAACAATATATACAGATTATTCAAGAAAGTTAGGATATGGATTAGATAGATATATTAGTGGGATTATAATATAGGATAAATAATGACATAAATATATACAAATTATTAGTTAGGAAATGCATTAATCTCCATCATTAACAGAACTGTATCAACACTTTTCTAATTTGCCCATTTTAACTGCAAAATAAAATTGACAGAATTTAGTTTTGGGAGGGGGTGTCAAAAAAATTAAATATAAGCTCAGAAGCTAAAAAACTCAAATAGTGTGATAAAAACGGATGCAACTTGAACATTTTATATGTTCGAATGTTTTAAGGTGTTTTGACCCTCTCTACTTGCTATATGCGTCACCATGGCCTCCAGTACGTGATGTACGTAATTGCGTCATGGGTTTGCCCACGTGTAGATGTTTATACTCCTCGTGCACGTCGGCTGGAGGAGAAAGGAAGGTTTAAAGAGTCAATGTGCAGCTTGAAACAGATGGAATAACTCTGAAATTAAATCTTATGAAGTAAAGTGCGATTTATTGGGATCAGATGCTGTTTAATCTTAACCCTTTTTTTAAATTAACCTCGAAAAAGTACGTTTAACATATGGTGCCTTCAAGGTACGTTGGGTACGCCACTTAATCTGTGAGAAAAACGTTTAAAGCCCACTTTCAATGTATCTGTTGCAAAACTTTTAGTAACAGTAAATACCCAACCTGATACAACCTGTTTGTACATAAAAAGAATAGATTCAAGTTTTACAAGGTTATATGAAGGCCAAAAAAAAAAAAAAAAACCACCCCACACCATAATTTTCTGTTTTTATTGAACATAAACAATGACAAGTGCAATAACTTAACCTCTACTATAAACATCTATAAGAAACATTTAAGAAAAAAAAAATACATATCATATATGGAAGCAAAACGACCTGAATGGAATCAGATTTTTTTAAGATTCTGAATTTGTAACTGAATTTTTAACCACTAGAATTATGTCTTATTATTTTACTTATTTTTTTATTCACCACCTATAAATTCACATGTATAAATAAAATCAGGTGTATAAATTCAGCTTAACAAATTCCACAGCAGCAATTAATCCAAAAAATAAAATGCCACAATTTGCCTGCAAAAATTCAAATACAACTTTTCTTGAATTTTTCCACCCT
>NW_015150899.1:122648-125217 GCF_000732505.1 Cyprinodon variegatus | reverse complement strand
ATGGTTATGGAATTTCATTATTCTACTCATTGTGATGAAGTACAACAAAAACTAAACCTAAAAAAAAAATTGTCAGATTTGGGGAAAAATAATAAAATATGGTAGGAGAATCGCCCTGAAGGTTCTTTTTCCGATAAAACTGTGGACCCTGAACATAACATATGGGGCATCCAGTCCCTCCCCGGAAGTGTTAAACGCGCACGCACTTTGTGCTTGTAAACAGAAGCTCCCACGTGACACAGAGAACAACACAGCAGAGCAATCCGGGTCGCGCGACCGTGTTGTCTGAACGGACAAAGGAGCGAACCGCGAGCCGGAGCTTTGTCCAGGATGGCGGCCAGGTGTCCTGGCAAGAGACGTTACGTGCCGAAAAACGAAGCCAAGTTTTTCCTCCTTTAAAAAATCCAGGTCTGTGAATCTTTTGGCAGCTCGAGCCTTATGTCTGAACCGCAAACCTCCGAGCTCGGTGGGATAAAATTGTTTACTGCGTTTTTGGCTACCCTCACGCGGAGCTTTACCGAACTGTTACCGAACCTCGAGCTCCATCGCTAGCATTAGCTTTTAGCCTCTACGTCAGAGCCTAATTTAATCCCCGAACAAACGGTCATCTGTGTGGGGGGGTTTATCGGTGCCTGGATGAGATGTCATTCGCCATGGAGGATAATTTAGAGTCCGGATGGGTGTCGGTCCGACCCCGAGTCTTCGACGAGAAAGAGAGACATAAATTTGTTTTCATCGTGGCCTGGAATGACATCGAGGGAAAGTTCGCCATAACCTGCCACAATAGAACCGTCCAGAGACGGAGCGCGTTCCTGGACTTGGACTGCAGCCCCCCAGCGTCAACTAAAACTCCGATCAAAGCTGAAACACGCCAAGCTGTTAGATTTAAACCCACAGGAGACACGAATGCTCTAAAAGATGATGGCTTAAAGACATTCGAGTGCGTCAGTCACACGTTAGGCTCCTGGAATATCGTGACGCCGAAGGATGTGGAAATCCTGGACTCTGTCCCATCGTCTCCTGAGGACCCGGCAGAGGGGGAGGTCAGCCTCCGGGAGGACTTCAGCTGGGCCGGCCTGTTCTCCTTCCAGGACCTGCGGGCGGCCCATCAGCAGCTGTGCGCCGTCAACTCAGACCTGGAGCCCTGCTTGCCCCTTTTCCCGGAGGAGCAGTCCGGCGTGTGGACGGTGCTGTTCGGGGCTCCGGGGATGACGCAGCGGGAGACGGATGCTCTGTGCTACCAGCTGCAGGTGTACCTGGGTCATGCTCTGGACGCCTGCGGCTGGAAGATCCTCTCCCAGGTGCTTTTCTCCGAGGGCGACGACGCGGAGGAGGAGGAGTACTACGAGAGCCTGAGTGAGCTGAGGCAGAAAGGCTACGAGGACGCACAGGAGGCGGCCAAAAGGCGCATGCAGGAGGTATGTCTATATACTTTAATACAATGTAATGCTTCATGTCTTTTAACATTATTTAGCCATGAACCCATCAACCCTACCACCACCACCAGAGGCGTAGCCAGGACCTTTTTATAAGGGTGGCTGTGTGATAAAAGTTGGTGGGGAGACTCTAAGGCTGGTGGATCTACAGCTACTCCACCCGAACAATTTCAGTAGGGTTTATATTTTCCAAAAATGAGCTCAAGCATATATTTATTGAATGCTTTCCTATTTTTAGAACACAAGAGAACCACATTACACTGATATTTATAGTTATAGACAGATGCCTGCCTTTAGTGAATTGTTTATAAAGGGCACAAAAACATTAATGTATAAAAAATTATGAATAACAGCAGATATCAATGCAAACAGCAATACATCATGCATCCCTAGTATGGACACAACTTCAATTCCATCCATGCATTCATTAGGGGGGTAAATAATAATTGTTTTGTATGATGCATCGACCCAACAGCCGACGATCCGATGCATCGACACGTCTGCGAGAGTATCGATTCATGTTTTTTTTTTCTCCGGTCTATTTTTATCCATTTGCTCCTGGGCGTAATTCTCCCTCCTGTGCTGCGGTGGCGCTAAACCTATTTTGCCCTCCTACCTCGCTTCCTGGCTATACTCTTACAGCAGTGTGTCACAGTGAGCTTGAAGCAGAAATTTTTTTGATTTATGCTAAATATTGAAGCGTGGTCTGGGCTATACGATGTGGGTCTAGATATGGCTGAGGCGGTGAGGAATTGGGGGCGAGTTTAGTCTGACATCATAGGGACATGAGGGCCAAAAAGAGTGGGAATCCAGGGGGAAAAAGGGTCCCAGCATTCTCGCACACCTTGATCTTTTCCACAAATTTCGGTCATAAAAACAAAACAAGCCGGCCTCCTGTCTGTGGCACTGTCTGCAGTCAGCCACAATTTAGGAGAGGTGCAGCGGAGCGTCTGTGGAGGGGGCGGGGATGGCGACACTCTGGAGCCGAGGTATTGCAGGCACACATTGCACTGATTGTGTGCAGTATTTTTTGATGTAGAGCCTTTCAGAATCTATAACGTAGGGGTATTATTATTTTTCAGTGAATTAGGTTTTAATAGGAATAGGTGGAGTACAACTTTTCTATTTCTACT
>NW_015150899.1:111923-120616 GCF_000732505.1 Cyprinodon variegatus | reverse complement strand
CTATTTTTAACACTCTTAATGTTTATATGTTCTAATATAAACATTCAGTTATATTTGTTTTTTTTCTTTTCCTTTGGGGGGTGGGGGTGGTGGTGTTTAAAGTGGAGTAAAGAAATAAACCTAAAAAGAAAAGGTTATCTGAATTTTAATCCAAAGGTCAGTGAAATCCTTTAATTGAACTTCAGAAATCACTTAATTGTTTAAGTGGTAGGGAAGTCATGTTTAAATGCCAAATAATTCTGGCTTAAACATGTATGTAAATGTACTCTTTATCAGACGATATTATTTTAAAATTTAAAAAAAGGAAAAAAAATTCTGTCTTAAAATATGTGTTTTTTTTCCATTATCTTCTGCAGGCCAGTTAGTTATACGTCAGCTTGTACACCTAAATTCAGCCAATTATATATCAGCGATCATCTGTCAATCAAATTATTTCGGTCATAGCATCTTGATTCATATGTCGCAGCTAATATACACAATGGTTGAAATAAAAACTAAGAATCATTTACTTTCCCGTTGAGTTACGTCCCAGTGTTCACGGGGATGGACGTCTGTGTCTTCAGCAGGCGTAGAGCTAACAGAACTGGTGGCGTTGCGAGGCAAGGGCTCAAACATGTACGGCTGTAAGCCTTCTACACCAAACCAAGCTTCTGCCGCCCTGGCGTCCTCTTCCACATCTTCTCCTCCACTTTCCTCCTCTAAATAAAAAACATAGGACAGAGGAGACTTATCCATGACCTCCGACACAAAACTTTCCTCCTCTTGCATGTTTCTGCTGGACATTGTCTTAATTTAGTGCTACTTGGTCCCAATGGAATTTCTCATTGGGAACCTTCTAGCACTAAGTTGCTAACTGGTTAGCAAGATGCTTCAGACAAACTGACTAAAATCAAACATCCGCCACATCAATCCCGCCCTCTTGATCAACAACCAATCAAATTCACTTTATTCGATTGTGTAAAGTCGTGAACTGATCGGGAGAATTCGAGAGAAACGGTTGGAACGGCTGCTTCACTATGACTATAAAAACTGATTACTAGATGAAACATAATTTATAAAGGAAGCTAAAGGCAAATAATTTATGGAATTTTATTAGTTTAAATAAATAAAAAAAACTTTTTTTGAATCTTGGACCCTATCCTCTTTTTTTGCAAATTCAATAAATTTGCTCACTTAAGACAAAACGTCTAAAATACCAATAAAGTGACTTCTCAAAGGGATATATATATACTTTTATAAGTCTTTGAATTTTAAGCAACAGCAGAGTTTTGTAGACAGTGATTGACGGAGGTTGGAACAAAGCCAGCTGCCAGTCTTTCATCATCCTAGCAGACTGTTTGAAGGCTCAACCAAACCCAAAATAACCTCCTTGAAGTGACTCACTTCTTTACATCTGACAACACTTTTCTGACACATTTACAGAGAAAATGGTGACAAACTGGCTTTATCAGGGCATTTTCTGTAATGGATCTAACCTGTAATAAAAAAGGGAAAATCTCTGGTAGATGGTTTCCCGATGTGTGATCTACACACCCTATCTTTAAGAGAATTAATACAGAAAACATTTTTAATTGGTAATTTTCTGTTGACAATCCGGTGTGAGGTGGAAACTCCTGGGCAGTGTGCACTAATGAATAATTATTTCTCACTAAGTTATTTGTGATTCCTTAAAGCTTTACTCAGGCAGACAGAGTCTAGATCAACTTTTAGCTCCAGTTGCACCAGCATGTGCAAACAGGGTTGAACAAATAGAGCCAAAATTTCATCATGATATTTCTTGATACTGTTGTGATAATAATTCATGTGATTGTATAAAAAAACAAACTGTTTTTGTTTTTTTAGGTAAATGCATGTGATTGATCAACACATAAACCTCAGCCTCATGATCACACTGAAAAACAACCATTTATAAAGTTTTTTTTCAGTACACCAGTTACAGCCACACTAAACTTTAATAATAAAAAACAATAAATAAATTGCAGTTATAAAAACATAGTTGACAGAATAGTTAAAAAATTGGACAACTATGTCAGTTTTGGGGGTAAATTTATAAGATTACTTTCTCAGTGTTTGCCATAATTAATCAAAACTTCTATCATGACAAGAAATAACTTTATTGATCTCACATTGGAGAAATTTACCTCTGCATTCAACCCATCTCCTCGGGGAGCAGTGGGGTGTCATTGTCAGGTGCCAGGGGAGAAATTGGGGGATAAGGGTCTTAATCAGAGACCTTGAGTGGCATTTGAAATCAGAACCTCAGGATTCCAAGCTATATGCCCTAACTAATAGGCCACCACTCCCCTTATTTATTATAATAACAACAATGTTAAAAAAACACGGTAAATGCCCAGCCCATCACTTTAAACAACTTTTCATTTTTGTGTATAAATTGCATCTCTGGGTTCTCATTTTTCTTATTTCTGCCAAGCAGTAGCTTCCCTACATGACCTGTTAAAACAAGCAGTTGGAGAATATCTGCCTAAAGGCTGATTTAAACTTCCAAACTAGGTTGTCTGCGTAGGTGTCATGGTCAACGCAGAGACGTCTCCGCCCCTTCCGCAGACACTTTGGTGCACCTCTCCAAAATTGTTGGTGACCACAGACAGAAGGCTTCTGATTGGTCAAATCTACATCCGCTCTACACTATGCTTATTTCCTGTTTAGTACCTTACTGGCTTGTTTTGTTTGTATGACCGCCATTGTGGAAAACGACTCGTGAATTTGGACCAGCTAGAAGAGTGAGGTGTGTGTGAACGCTGGGACCCTTTTTCCAACTGGATCCCATTCTTTTTTGCCCTCATGTCCCTCCGTTCTTGGACAAACTTGCCCCCACTTCCTCACCGCCGTATCTAGACCCACAGGTAGATCCTGAATTTCCCCTTTTGCATTTAAGGATTGGAATAAACATAGCGCAAACCACGCTTCAATATTGAGCATAAATCAAAAATATCTGCTTCATACCTGCAACAAGCTCACTGCGACACACTGCTGCGGGAGCATAACCAGCCTTTAAGTGCTCCCCCTCCTGGAAGCACATAACTGAACTTTGCGAGCGATGATTCCAGTTTAAAGTTGAGATAAAACGGCTTCTTTAGCATTAATCTTTATCGGGGAGGAACCTTCTTTTTAGCTAATTTCTAAGTCATTCAAAATCTGTTGTTTCCGGCTGTGACAGATATAAGACTGGCTTCAGCGTTCTGTAGAAGTGTGCTACAGTGACATCATGAAATGGGTAACACCCAGACAGGAGAGGCGACTTAATTTTTGAGGCAGGTGTTTGTGTTTGAGGTTGGAAGAAAACCACTATATTTTATAACAATTGAATACCCATGTGGTCCAAAAGTCATTAAGTCATCAAATATTCACCAATTGGTGACTTTGAGAGATGGGGGCTATTAGAGCGTCAACTGTAACGTCTCATAGTTAATATTGTATAGACTATCACTGCCCCTCAGGTGGCCAAATTTAGTCTTCTAGATCTTTGGTCTTGGTTAAACCAGATTACCAAACTGTAGATCATATTAAATAGTAAAATAAAACATTGCATCAGCTTAATGCAGCCCTTTTCAATGGGACTTCATCCTGCAAAAAAAAATTTGATCTAACAGTAATGGACACAAACCAGAAACCTAACAGTCCAGCTCGTCTATTCATAAAACCTGGTAACAGGAGAAGCAGTATTTACAAGTTAGTAGGTTCCTTCTTAATAAAGCCATAACTAACCTGGTTGTCATTCAATAAAGGTTTTTTCTCCTGTTGCAACAGGATGAGAGACAGGATAGTCTGTTAGTTGTTAAACTTAACTGTTTTTTAATAATCATACCTTTGGCAACATCTGATTTTCTTGAATTTTTTCCCCAGGTTACTTATATTAAAGTTAATCAAGTTGAATTATTAATCAGTTCATGTTCTTGCAAAATATTCTCAGGAAACGTCAGAGATTTCCTGCTGATGTTTTACTTTTTAATAATTCGTTATTAGCTTTCCAGTCTTTCTTCGCACTGAAAAACATAATAGATTTTTCTTAAAATAAAAGGTTATCTTCTTGAATTGAGGAAGTAAGTGAGACACATTGCCAGTGGGATAAGACAATTTACATTTAAAACAAGTGGAAAAAAAACTTATTATAAGGTGGAAAATATTACAGATCATCTTACTTCTCAAATAAAGTGTAAATACATTTATTTTAAGAAAGTTTTAATCGTTTTTAGATCGTTTTTGCAGTGCAGCACCACCATACTAAAATGTTTTTTGTTTTATTTAGTAAAAATGTCTTAAGTGTATCTAACCCTTAATTTGACTAGCTGAATAAGATGACTTGCCAGTTGAATTAATATTTTATCCTTAAAATACGATATTAGATAATATGCATTTGAAATAAGACAATGCAATTGTTTTTCTTATTTTAAATATAATATATAATATATATAATATATAAGATATATATAATATATATATATATCTTGTTTCTTTTGCAAAGTGTCTCACTTACCTCCTCAATTCAAGACAAAAATGTGCTTAATTTAGGAAGAAATGACTTATTTGGATTTAAATTGTTGGCAGCGTAAACCACTGCTGGGTCTGCTCTTATCATCCTCATGCTGATAGACTGTGTCACTGTCCAGACCTTGTTCTCACAGATAATTGAGCCAGACAACACTTACCAGAGCTTTAAGACTCTCCATGCAGACTCTCTGTATCTATTGATCATTGACCACAGTGGATTTGACCCTTTTTCCCTTCCTTATCTCTGACCTGTTACTAAAGAAAGTCCGAATGTCAGCTTATCAGCAGTGAAGCTAACATGTTAAAAGCTAATAGCTACAGATGTGTGGCTTTCTGGACTCTTAAGTTTATTATGTAGTGCATAAAAATCTGATGATTCCTTGAATGATGCTCTAATGTGGAGTCTATAAAGCTAAATGGAATAACTGGCAACTTTATTGTGTTTGCCTTAATGAAGTGGTAACATAAAATTAAATGGTTTGTAATGTTTGTACAGGCTTTTAACAGGGGACTTAGTGCTTTGGAAAAACTTTTTCACAGCCAACATTTAGAGAAAGGTAACTTTCAACTTCTAATGCTGAATCATCTCCATGGTGGGGGCAGCATCATGCTAGGGGACTGCTTCTCCACAGCAGGTACAAAGCAGCTTGTCAGAGATGGAGGGAAGAAGAATGATGCAGAAATAATGTAAAGGAAAATGTTGGAGACCGCAGAAGACTTAGGACTGGGAGAAACCCCTACATATATTCAGAGGTTATATATTCCATTCAACGAATGGAATGAGTGAGTTGCATGTTACGTCTTTGTAAAAATGCAACCAGGAGCGATTTACAGTCAGTGATGTAAAGGACGTGTTTCAAGCGAAATGAATTGGATAAACAAAGCAAATAAGCAAGGTGAACATGCGATTAATGCAAAGCTGAATTTTGTTTCAGGAATCTGAACTTTTCTATTAATTCATGTTGGCTGTGATGTAGGATGAAGAAGCGCGGCTAAGAAAAAGCTTTTTTTCACTCAAATTGATGGTCAATGCACGGATTACGTTACTTAGGAACACTGTATTTATTTAGACTTTACTTTTAAAATACAAATGGATACCAAACTTGTATAAAAACCATTTATTCATTCATTTTGTCAAGTTTGTGTTTATGCACTACTCTGTGATTATTCATGGATTTAATAGATTAGAACTTGTGATTGCAAAATATAAAAAAAAAAATAGATTTTAAGGGGTGTTAATACTTTTTCATAGTGTTTAATTTTTGTTGCATAGCACCAAAATTTATTAAAGTAACAGCAGAGTTATGTAGACAGTGATTGACGGAGGTTGGAACAAAGCCAGCTGCCAGTCTTTCATCATCCTAGCAGAATGTTTGAATGCTCAACATTTATTAATGTTTCTTATTTGGATATGATTTTAATTTAGTTTCTCTAGTTCATCTTCCAGTTCTGATCACCGACATTTCTGCTCTTAGCAGCCAGATATTTTTATAGTGATAAGGCAGCTGTGGGATCATACAGTCACTTAGTGTGACCTTATTTTCCCATAGCAAAGGTCACATTGGGAAATATGGCTGTATTTTGCTTTGTGAGTACTGCAGTCAATTTCATGTGAACACAATTTGTGCAGATGTTCCCTGCCGGGCATTTTTCTCTGTGACATACGTAGCCTGGTGTCAAAACTCATGTTACAGACTCTGCACTTTTTAGCAATTAAAAGCAGCTTTTATTACTGTGGAGTTTCTGTAATTTTGGCACTTTTAGATCATTGCAAAACGTTGATGGATGTGTTGGCTTTAAGAGAAAAATCCAGAGGGGTTTATATCAAGTTTAACTGACAAGTTTGCAGCCGCGGGTTGTTTCATCATCAACAGCCACCCCGCCATGTGGGAACGATATTCAAACGATCCATATCCTGCCTTGTTAAAACTGTTTTTCAAAGTGTTATATAGTTTTAATTCTGAAATTGACACTTTGCTCTCGTTTAAGGCCTTGCAGGACCATCAGGTTGGCCTAAAATTATGAATTATACAGATTCTGCTGTGATTAAGTGAAGAAAGAAGCAGTTAAATAACTTGCTGCAGTCATTTTGCACATCTCTGATGTTGCTGCTATTTTCAAATATCCATTACTGGTTATTTATTCTCCAGTTGCATAGTTTTTATGTTGTTAAAACACTTTACAGTGCAAAATTTTATTGTTTATCTTTTAACTCTTCATTATTATGTTATTCTTATACATTTTTCTAAGTTCCACATTTGTGTGACCATTTTTCTATAATATTTGCTGCTGTTAACACCAGAATTTCCTCATTGTGCGACAATAAAGGATTTTCTATTCTATTCTAGCATTAGACCAAGATTAGCAGCGATCTTGGTCCTTCAGCTACTTCAAACAAATATCCAGAACATGTTCCCGCTCATTTTGGATACCGGTTTTTTTATTGGATAATAAGAATATCCTCTTTAGTGCAGCATTTTCTATACTGCCACCCATCTTCTGTTAGCAAACCCTTCCAATGACTTTCAGAACGTTCTAGTAAAAAGTTTTATTTAGTTGTTCCTTTTTAGGGTTCTCCTTTTGCTCCTTTTTTACCTCTCTATAGGCTAACCTGTCAGAGCTCTCCTTAAGGCACCCAAATCATTCTGATAGTTTTTATTTGTGTTGATTTAAATATGCCAGAAATTACTTCAATTGGCTTTCAGCAAGCATCCCAACTTCACAAAAACTGTATAAAAGACGGCATCAGGCTACACTCCCTGTGTTGTATTTCAATTAAAAGCTGAGAGAAGAAAACTAGTGAACAGATTTATCACTGACAGGACTTGGTCTTAATGACAGGGTCCGCAGCTCCAGTGTATCACTGGGGGGAAGATCTTGTAATTATGTCCTCTGCACTTAGCGGAAGGCTTTTGTTGACTTTAATCCTAAACTTAGCTTAACAAAAATACTGAACTGTTTTAAAACAATTTTCAAGTCAGCTTTTCAATGCAGCATGAGTCTGGGAATGAGAAAGGCTTGGATAGACTTAAAGAGAATACACAGGTTAAGGAAAATTACAAGTAAAATAATTTATGCATCAACTCTTTACAGATTTGTTGCAAATTATCCATGTTAGGTTTGAGATTTTCCTGCTAATCTTTTTTTCCATTTTTCTTTTTATATCACGTTCAAATAACAGAAACGTTCATTTGAAAAATAGAAACAATTCATTTTAGAAAAAAAAATGTTTAGGTTAATTTATTTAGTCACTACTTGGAATCAATTTATAGGTAAAAAAGATGAACATTTTCTAAATCCCGTCCTTTTCGCTATTAGAAGTTGGCTCGTTTAGCTCAAAAGATTTACAGGCAAACGGCAGGGTTTGGGGTTGTTCCTCGGTTACCAGGGAAACCCAGAGGTAAACAGTAGCAGCAGTGTTGGAGCTGAATCGGGCTGTGTCTGCCACAGTCCACTGTGTAGAGGGCTCAGGAAAATCGTCTCAGAGTTGATATAACGGTCTTCATTCATATCTCAGGCTCTCTGCAGATAGAAGAGCATTTTATCCACCGTTTTCATTCATGATCAGACGGTGGCACTTTTAGTGTTAGGTCCGAGGCAGAAGTGAAGGGGATTTATTGTGCCGTATGACTCAAAGCGGCTGGTTTCTGAGAGCTTACTGATATGTTTTTGTTTTTTTCTGAACCAAAGCTCAACTTAGTGGCGTTAGTTAGAACAATGAGCAGTCTGTGGATTGTTGAACATATGGTACCAATCAGTTGGGATCGGTAGGCTATTTTTTTTTTCTTCTTTTACTCAATAGTGTGTTTTGTTAAATTTCTTGCCACACACTAATAAGCATGCTCACACAAACATATCTAGCCCAAGTCTCGATGCTCACTGAGCCTTTTTTTCTCCCTGTCTAGTGCTTGAGGCTGCTAGTATTTTGGACTTTATTCAGTTATTTCAAGCAAGAAGTGTAAAATCATCACTTCCATGTAATAAGCAACAAGAAATATAATGTGTCTGACATTTCCTATTCAGGAATGGGATATTAAACCTATCACTATTGGTTTGTTTGTAAGGTACCTCATTTAGAAATATTTAAAGTACCAGTATTAAAAGAAAGATACGTTCATGCTTACAGACCAGTTAAGCCTTTAAGTTACCGTATTTTCACGACTATAAGGCGCACTTAAACGTCT